>NC_044032.1:160469840-160772356 GCF_901765095.1 Microcaecilia unicolor | reverse complement strand
CAGAGGATATACAAAGCTTGACTAATTATTTACAGTTTCAAAAAATTCTAAAGACTTAGCTCTATATTGGTCATTTTGTCTGAACTCTCAAGTATTATCAGTATATAATACAAAAATGATCTATTACAATTACGTATTGCATTTTTATTTGTCTTCTTTATTTTTTAACTGTTTATAAAATTGTAATGCTTTCCAGCTTATAATTGAAAAAGAAAAACGCCTATATTGCGACCCAAATCGGGAGATAGACGTTTATCTCACAAAAACGAATAAAGCGGTATAATCGAAAGCCGAATTTGGACGTTTTCAACTGCACTCCGTCGCGGATGCGGACAAAGTTGATGGGGGCGTGTCAAAGGCGTGGTGAAGGCGGAACTGGGGCGTGGTTATTGGCCGATCAGAGATAGGCGCCTTTCGCTGATAATGGAAAAAAAATATGCGTTTTTAGCGAGAATTTAGGGCACTTTTCCTGGACCCTGTTTTTCCACGAATAGGGCCCCAAAAAGTGCCCTAAAAGACCAGATGACCACTGGATGGAGTCGGGGATGACCTCCCCTGACTCCCCCAGTGGTCACAAACCCTCTCCCACCACAAAAATATGCCATTTCACAACTTTTTATGTTCACCCTCAAATGTCATACCCACCTCCCTGGCAGCAGTATGCAGGTCACTGGAGCAGTTATTAGGGGGTGCAGTGGACGTCAGGCAGGTAGACCCAGGCCCATCCCCCCCCCACCTGTTACACTTCTGCTGGTAAATGGGAGCCCTCCACACCGCCCCCCAAACCCACTGTACCCACATGTAGGTGCCCCCCTTCACCCCTTAGGGCTATAGTAATGGTGTAGACTTGTGGGTGGTGGGTTTTGAGGGGGATTTGGGGGGCTCAACACACAAGGGAAGGGTGCTATGCACCTGGGAGCTCTTTTACCTTTTTTTTTTTTTTGTAACAGTGCCCCCTAGGGTGCCCGGTTGGTGTCCTGGCATGTGAGGGGGACCAGTGCACTACGACTCCTGGCCCCTCCCATGAACAAATGCCTTGGATTTATTTGTTTTTGAGCTGGGAGCTTTCATTTTCCATTATCGCTGAAAAACAAAAACGCCCAGCTCACAAATTGTCGAATAAAACATGGACGTCTATTTTTTCCCAAAATACGGTTTGGTCCGCCCCTTCACGGACCCGTTCTTGGAGATAAACGCCCATGGAGATAGACGTTTTCATTCGATTATGCCCCTCCATGTTTACTAAGCCACTCTAGCGACTGCCATGCGCTAATGCCGACACAGTCCATTTACTTTGAATGGACTGCCTTGGCAATGCAGCATGGCAGCCACTAGCGCAGCTTAGTAAATGGGGAGGGGGGTAATTTCTCACTGTATTTTTTAAATGTAACTATGTAAATTGCTTTGGGGCCTTATGGTATAAAGCAGTATATACAGGGGAAAGGGAAGGGAAATGGGACTTGATATATCACCTTTCTGAGGTTTTCGCAACTACATTCAAAGCGGTTTACATATATTCAGGTACTTATTTTGTACCAGGGGCAATGGAGGATTAAGTGATTTGCCCTGAGTCACAAGGAGCTACAGTGGGAATTGAACTCAGTTCCCCAGGATCAAGGTCCACTGGACTAACCACTAGGCTACTCCTCTGCAAATAAATCAAATCAAATCGATATGCCTGCCACATTTAGGCTCTACAGTTATACCAGATCTGACTGGTGTAACTACAAGTATGAAAATGTAAGGCATGTCAATACTGGGTTACACTAGTATTCTATAAAGGAATTGGGGCACCTAAATGGAAGCCTGACTATATTACCACTAGAGGTCTCAGCAACCATTTTGATGGTGTGGAGTTATGAGGATGGAGTGAGTAGGCATTCAGAGGTGGGCATTCAAAGGAGCCAAAATCCTCCCAAACTACAATTCCTTTTGTAATTTCAATCTCTGTATTTCTAGTCACAGAAGTGTTATTAGCACATTTGTGATGCAAAGGTAGACCAGCATAGGGTATCATAAAACCAAAAGAAAACCCCTCCCATAGAAATTTAGCTGACACCATGTCAGAGTAACATTATAACTGTCTTTCTAAAGCCTCAACCTTGGAAAATTGGTCCAGCAGGATCTATTTGTCCTGATCACAGGTTCTGTGGTCTAGCACCAATTTGCTGATAGAGCAATGCACCGAAATGCTGGGTGTGTTTCTTGCAAAAGGAACATCTATGACAAAAAAAATGACAAGCCGTGCGCTCACAGCCCAGCATTGAATTGAAAGCAGACATTTGAAGTTGCACCACTGCACACATCCCCCCTCCCCCTAGCATCCCCTTTTCCCAAAGGTTGATGCCAAATTGCTGAAGGTTGTGTAATCCAAAATCCAGAGTAATCAGAAGTACTGGGTATTATACTCCCACCTGATCATTGTCCACTCAGCGGTATGCCCAGTCTAGCTGGAGTCATTTCAGCCTACCAATTATCAACATTTCTAAACCCTCAATTTTCTATTTTATCTTTGGCTACTGCCCTTCAAAACTGTTCATCATAGTTAAGGCAAGCCCAACCTCCAAATATTTTGTAGGCCCTCAAAATCAAGTCAAAGTAGTGTAGCAGACCAGGATCTAATGCCAGTTTTGCTTCACCTAAAATACTAGCAAATATGAAAAAATAGTCCAGTTAAAAATCAACTCAGAGTCCCACATCATTTTCTTCTTACTATCTTCCTTACTTTAATCACCCTTCTTCCAATCCTTCATATCTGTATATCCTCCAGATCTGTATCCCTAGCCAGTAATGAAAATAAAGCAACATATTTTCCTTTCAAAATCTTACTCATATAATGTATGTCCTCGCCTTCAAACGTGTGTCTCATCAGATTCACCCATGGTATCAGAATTCACCCTAGTTCCACTAATCCTATTTCCTCTTTCCATACTCTCCTCCCTGATTCAGAAGTAGAAGAAGACTCCGAAGAATCAAAAGAATTAGATTTCTATACCTGAAGAGAATGTATATCTTTATTTATCCTCTGTTTTTTGTCCCTATCCATCCTCTTCACTACCTGTCACAAATTCCTCCAAATATTTTTCTCCTTAAATTATTATGTCATTGTTTATTCCCACCTTGTCCTGCCCCAACCAAATGCCCACCCCTTCCCTTTATGAACTGCTCAACCATGTTCTCAACACCAGACTCATCAGCCAACAAATGTCTCTCTGCTCTAGAATACTATTCTTCCTCATTCCCATGAGATATAGACACAAAATCTTATTACATTCTTGCTGTTCAATCTCCTTTACCTTTGGACTTATTCTTGCCACACTGTGAGTGCTCATCAGCTTGTCCATCCTTTTTATATACAGCACCCCTTCCCTAAGGCACCCCCACCACCACCACCACCACCACTGCTTTCCCTGGAGGGCCTAGCCTGCACCAGACTCATCTCCAATTTCTGATCCCTAAAATAAACAAGCTTCTTAGTAATACTTTTACTTGCTTCCTTTGCCTGTCCAGCTCCCACCTTACCCCTACCACCTTGCTGCCTCAGAGCCATCACCACACAAAGTCACTTCCCATGCCCTGTGCCCTGGAGCCCACCACTTAAAAATGATTAAAACCACCATAACCCAAATACCCAAACACAACCTTAGCCCTTTCAGATTATCAAACCCACCACCAACTTTCAGAAACCTCTGCTCTGCAACCACCTGGAAAAGCACTAATATCAACACAGGCACCAGGACCTGTGGGACTTTTGTAGTCACACACACACACACACACACACACACACACACACACACACACACACACACCGTTTGACAAGGTACCTCATGAAAGGCTACAGAGGAAATTGGAGGGTCATGGGATAGGAGGAAAAGTCCTATTGTGGATTAAAAACTGGTTGAAGGATAGGAAACAGAGAGTGGGGTTAAATGGACAGTATTCACAATGGAGAAGGGTAGTTAGTGGGGTTCCTCAGGGGTCTCTGCTAGGACCACTGCTTTTTAATATATTTATAAATGATTTAGAGATGGGAGTAACTAGCGAGGTAATTAAATTTGCTGATGACGCAAAGTCATTTAAAGTCATTAACTCGCGACAGGATTGTGAACAATTACAGAAGGACCTTACGAGACTAGGAGACTGGGCGGCTAAATGGCAGATGATGTTTAATGTGAGCAAATGCAAGGTAATGCATGTGGGAAAAAAGAACCCAAATTATAGCTATGTCATGCAAGGTTCCACGTTAGGAGTTACGGACCAAGAAAGGGATCTGGGTGTCGTCGTCGATAATACGCTGAAACCTTCTGCTCAGTGTGCTGCTGCGGCTCAGAAAGCGAATAGAATGTTTGGCATTATTAGGAAAGGTATGGAAAACAGGTGTGAGGATGTTATAATGCCGTTATATCGCTCCATGGTGCGACCGCACCTTGAGTATTGTGTTCAATTCTGGTCGCCGCATCTCAAGAAAGATATAGTGGAATTGGAAAAGGTGCAGCGAAGGGCGACTAAAATGATAGCGGGGATGAGATGACTTCCCTATGAAGAAAGACTAAGGAGGCTAGGGATTTTCAGCTTGGAGAAGAGATGGCTGAGGGGAGACATGATAGAGGTAAATAAAATAATGAGTGGAGTGGAACAGGTGGATGCGAAGCGTCTGTTCACGCTTTCCAAAAATACTAGGACTAGGGGGCATGCGATGAAACTACGGTGTAGTAAATTTAAAACAAATCGTAGAAAATGTTTCTTCACCCAACGCGTAATTAAACTCTGGAATTCGTTGCCGGAGAACGTGGGTTAGACAGTTTCCTAAAGGACAAGTCCATAAACCGCTACTAAATGGACTTGGGAAAAATCCACAATTCTGAGAATAACATGTATAGAATGTTTGTACGTTTGGGAAGCTTGCCAGGTGCCCTTGGCCTGGATTGGCCACTGTCGTGGACAGGATGCTGGGCTCGATGGACCCTTCGTTTTTTCCCAGTGTGGCATTACTTATGTACTTATTCTGCCCAGTAAGCAGTGAGGCACTCCAACTTCATTGGAGAGGAGCAGTGCAGCCCAACTCCCTTGCAAAGCCCAGGGTTTGGGAGTTCCCCCCCCCCCCCCCCCCACACACCAACCCCTGGCAACCTACAGCAACTACCTAACACTGTAATGCCCTCTTCAACAAACCACAATTACTTCCTTGAAATACCAAAATACTCAGGCAGCAGAATAAACAACTCCAATGAAATAAAAGCACCATAAACTTTGGACTACGTTTGGAAACCCAAACACCTAAGGTAACTCTCCTCACAAAAAAAACTTCCTCCACCCAGTCCTTCACCAAATATTCTGCCCACTAAAACACCATCATCATCTTCATATAACCCTTTTCTTCCTGATCAGTTCTTGGATAACTTCACACACCAATCAACCCATTGTCTCTCTTTAGCCTAAGGCTCTAAGCCCACCCTACCCCCTCACTCCTATTATACTGTCAGGAGTTGGGGGGGAGATCTCTTAGTCATGTTATGGGATCTTATGGAATTAACCCCATAGATGCCTTCTGAAAACTGTTTCATGCTGGATGTATACTAAATGATTAAATTTGTGGTAATCTAATTAGATCAGCTCAAGTATAGCACAGTGATTATAGCAAAGTGTTCTCATCTGAGTATCTATTGATGGCTTCTGCCAATGTCACATAGGTTTGTTCATGCTTGACATTTGTACTGTTTAGCAATGATGTATCATAAGTACACACAATAACAGGATGTGTCAGAAGCAGAACATGCAATATTAATGGGACAAGTGGCCTATTTTTAAATTTATGACAAATTTTATACATTTGGGATCATTTTATATTTTTTCCTGTCTGAAAAACGTGTTTCACAAGCAGAAAATGTCTTATAAAATTGTGTTGGGGTATACACATGTAAGAAGTCAGAGCACCAGAAAAAAAAAAAAGCATTTCCTTTTGTGATCTATGTGCGAGCAGTCTCATAGGAACATCTTGGACAGAGATGATTTATGTATGTATGTATGTATTTATTTATTTATTTGGATTTATTAACTGCCTTCATGTAGAATTTCTCTCAAGGTGGTGCACAGAGGGAGTAATTCTCTATATCGGCAAACATGTGCAGAATAGCTATTAAAAAATACTAGCATAAATCTGCAATTCCATGTCTAACTTTAGGCGGGAGCATTAACACAAGCTGAAAGTCTCATGTAAATGGTCACATAACTGCTAATATTCCATACCCTGCCCATGTAAGTGCTAGACCTACCCTTTACCTGTCCATGCCTCCTTACATTAGTTGAACACTATGGACTTTGCTCGCACAATTTGTAAAATCCAGACTAAGGGCAGTTGTATACATAACTGCAAATGAATGCAAATTAGCATCAATTGTAGCCAATTATTGCTTGTTAATGTAAATTAGCAGCTATTTAAGGGGGTCTTTTACAAAGGCCCACTAGCATCTTTAGTGCATGCTAATGATTAGTGTGCGCTTAACATTATCCTGCTTATATTTGAAAGAAAAGGCCGGCCATCTTCTGACACAAATCGGGAGATGGCTGGCCTTCTCCTAAACCCGGCCAAATCGGTATAATGGAAAGCCGATTTTGGCCGGCTTCAACTGCTTTCCGTCGCAGGGCCGGCCAAAGTTTAAGGGGGCGTGTCGGCAAGGTATGGAAGGTGGGACGAGAGCATGGTTAAGACATGGCCGGCTTTGGCCGATAATGGAAAAAAGATAATGGACCAAGAGAAGCCGGCCAAACCCTTGGTCCATTTATTTTTAAGACCAAGCCTCCAAAAAGTGACCAAACTGACCAGAGGACCACTGGAGGGAATCGGGGATCACCTCCCCTTACTCCCCCAGTGGTCACCAACCCCCTCCCACCCAAACAAAAATTTTTAATCATTTTTTTCCAGCCTCTATGCCAGCCTCAAATGTCATACCCAGCTCCATGACAGCAGTATGCAGGTCCCTGGAGCAGATTTTAGTGGGTGCAGTGCACTTCAGGCAGGTGGACCCAGGCCCATCCCCCCCACCTGTTACACTCAAGCTGGTAAATGGGAGCCCTCCACCCCCCAAACCCACTGTACCCACATGTAGGTGCCCCCCTTCATCCCTAAGGGCTATGGTAGTGGTGTACAGTTGTGGGGAGTGGGTTTGGGGGGGGGATTTGGGGGGTTCAGCACACAAGATAATGGAGGTATGCACCTGGGAACTATTTTTGAAGTCCACTGCAGTGCCCCCTAGGGTGCCCGGTTGGTGTCCTGGCATGTGAGGGTGACCAGTGCACTACAAATGCTGGCTCCTCCCATGACCAAATGCCTTGGATTTGGCCGGGTTTGAGATCGCCGCCATTAGTTTCCATTATCGCTGAAAACCAATGCCGGCCATCTCTAAAGCCGGCCCAAATGTTCAGATTTTGCCGGCTCTGGCTGTATTATCGAAACGAAAGATAGCCGGCTATCTTGTTTCAATAATATGGTTGGGACGCCGTTTTACGTGGCCGGCCTTGAAGATGGCCGGCCATATAGATGGCCTGCCCCGTTCGATTATGCCCCTACATGACACCCGTAGGAATATAATGGGTGTCTTTGCATTTAGCATGTGCTAAAAACACTAAAGGGGCCCTAAGCAAATAAGTTACACATGTAACTGACACTGTTATATAACTTGCGTGCACAACATTGAGGGGCATAATCGAATGGAAACGCCTATCTCCATGGGCGTTTATCTCCGAGAATGGGTCCGTGAAGGGGAGGGCCGAAGCGTATTTTCGAAAAAATGGACGCTTTTGAGCTGGGCGTTTGTTTTTTTTAGCGATAATGGAAACTAAAAACGCCCAGCTCAAAAAAGTCCTAATCCGAGCCATTTGGTCGTGGGAGGGGCCAGAATTCGTAGTACACTGGCCCCCCTGATATGCCAGGACACCAACTGGGCACCCTAGGTCAGTGCGGTGGACTTCAGAAAAAGCTCCCACATGCATAGCTCCCTTACCACGGGTGCTGAGCTCCCAACCCCCCTCCCCCAAAACCCACTACCCACAAATTTACAACACTACAATAGCTCTTAGGGGTGAAGGGAGCACCTACATGTGGGTACAGTGGGTTTTGGAGGCCTCCCATTTACCAGCACAAGTGTTACAGGTAGGGGGGGATGGGCCTGGGTCCACCTGGCTGAAGTGCACTGCGGTACCCACTAAAAGTGCTCCAGGGACCTGCATACATGCAGGCCTCTAGGACTTGTTGCTGCTGTATAACTTTGGCACACCAGTTTACACCTGAAGACTAATCTCTCCGAAAACGTCCTTTGTTGGAATAAGCATGTTTACTCACAGTTACCTGCAGATCAGAGGTTGTGTCCCACTGGCAACGAGTCTCCCTGGTACTGAGATTAGCAGTAGGTCAGAGCTGGCAGAATGCTGTACAATGCCCTCTTTCAGCCACATTCAAGGTAAGAACTAAGTTCTCTAACGTGGCTAACACATGAAAGGGATCTAAAACTGGCTTACAAAAATGGCCACTACCTCATGGACTACTGGAAACAAAACTGGACACACTCTGACCCAGTAGGCAGGGGGAAAAGCACCATGGGAGAAGAGCCTACCAACTACCAACATCGTGAGACTGTAACACAATTTAATGAAATCACGGAGCCCAATACCCTACACCCACCACAATGCAATGCTGATGTGACCCTGTGGTGCACCCGAGAGCCACATCTGACCCAGGGAAAGACTGTCACAGGATCGAACACATTCTGCTGTCATGGAGGTGGGTACGGCATTTGAGGCTGGCATAGAGGCTGGAAAAAACGTTTTTAAAGTGGGTTTTTTTTTTTTAGTGGGAGGGGTTTACTGACCACTGGGGGAGTCCGGGGAGGTCATCCCCGATTCCCTCCAGTGGTCATCTGGGCAGTTGGGGCACTTTTTTGGGACTTGTTCGTGAAAAAAAAAGGTAAAAAAAAGTGACCCAAAATCGCAGCAAAAATGCCTTTTTTTTTTCCGATTATCAGCTAAAGACGCCCATCTCTCCTCGGCTGATAACCACGCCCCAGTCCCGCCTTCACCACGCCTCCAACACGCCCCCATCAACTTTATTCGTTTCCGCGATGGAGTGCAGTTGGAAACGCCCAAAATCGGCTTTCGATTATACCGATTTGGGCGCCTTTGCGAGAAAAACACCCATCTCCCGATTTGGGTCGAAATATAGGCGTTTTTCTCTTTCGAAAATAAGCAGGATTGTGTACTAAGCATAAAATTGTGTGTGAAATAATACAGAATTAGAGGGATAGATCAACAGATAATATACAGTGCATTGTAATAACAGAATAACTATAGAAAAATTACCAAGTTGGTAGCTTACTCAATAAGAACAGTGAGGCAAACTTGGAAATAAACATATTAAATCACATATAGATTTAACAAGAAGACAATACAGTCAGTATCATACACATTAAAACAGCACAATAGAGTATTATAATAACACAGATATAAACCATTTTCAGCTGAGGCAACATTCGCAGTTAGGACATGTAAACATTCAAGATGGTAAGACAAAGACATTGAGATAAATAGAAACGAGCAGTTAGATTGAAGTTAAATTGTATATACAGATGAATAAGGTATGTTCAACTGGTCTCAGAGGGTGTGTGGCAGGCTAGTCCTGATGCAGTGTGACTGGCTGATCAGTAGCCACAGTCATTAAAGGGATAAGAGCCAGGCTTCGCCTGCTTCCAGTACCAGAGGTACTCGGGTTAGAAGACAACAGAATGAGAGCTCAGTAGGTAAACAGCATTCTCAAAAGGAAGATAACTGTTAGAACAACCTTACAAAAAATAATAATAAAGTACTGAACAAAACTTCAGGAGTACATACGAATTTTAAATTAGAATGATCAAAATTCTTTGAATCAACACCTAGGGATAATTCTGTAACAGTAGACCTATATATACTACTACTACTACTACTACTTGACATTTCTAAAGTGCTACTAGGGTTACGCAGCGCTGTACAATTTAACATAGAAGGACAGTCCCTGCTCAAAGGAGCTTACAATCTAAAAGACAAATGTGTGTATATATATATATATATATATATATATATATACATACATGCCTGCTCTATAAAGGGTAGTAGGTGTCTTTGTTTATTCATAGAATAGTAGTGTAATCATATGCGTAGGGTTTTGTTATAGATTTTGATTGAGGCAATTTCAAGTTGAGGTGTTATGGACTTGGCATTGGTTTCAATGGTAAAATGGGATTGATAGATTAGTGCTATGCCTCTGCCTCTTTTTCCTTTTCTGGTCCAGTGTGTGATTTTGTATCCTGGGGGGCACAGGTCTAGGATTATAGGGTCCTTTTGGTCATGGATCCAGGTTTCATTAATGAAGAGTAGGTCAAGGTTTTCTGACATGATCCAGTCTGTTAGTATTGCTGTTTCATTTACAGCGGATCTGGCGTTGATGTAGTCTACTTGGATTGTTTGGAATGGATCTTCTGTGTTTGCTGTTGTGTGAATTTTTAATAGTTGTTGTTTTTTGTTAAGGTGGATTTGTTTGGGCCCTTCTTCCTCTTCTGTTGTGATTGTCCGCATGTTCGTGTTCTTCCTTTGTTTAAGTTGTCAGTTTGATGAGGTGTGGAGTAACTGGTCAGTCTTTGATGATTGTGTAGTATAGGTATGATGTTACTTTCTGCAAGTGGGGTGGTTAGTGTTGAGTGGATCAATGTTAAGGAGTAGATTATTAGGAGTAGTTTGAGGGTGTTCATTTTGGTTTCTATTCCCTGTGGCTAATAATAGGTCATGTTCTGGTGATTGGATGCGTGATAGGACTTTGTTCTTTGTGTGAAATCTGGTGTTCTGGTCTTTTGTGTTAATTTAGCTGTCTTTCAGCTGTTTATTTCAGTACTGGGTCCGGTTTCAGTGAGAGTTAATGAGCAAGGGGGCTGGAAAGGGGAGAGTAGGTCTGAGTCAGGGTCTTCCTTTGGTCTGTCTCATAGCAACTAATAGTTTCATCCTCCTTGCTCAGAGAGTCTACAGGCTCCTGTTTTTGGCTTTGGCTGGAGACTGAGGGGAGGCAGAGGGAGAGGGAGAACTTCAGAGCACTTTCAGGTAGTTAACAGGGAGGTGTCACGTAAGCAATTGGTTATCTTTGGTTGTTGGTTATCTTTGTTCTAGCTGCTTGAATTGACTCTGGTTGCTTGCTTAATGAGAGCTTCTCCTGTCTCTGCTGCTCATTCTGCTCTCTGACATGCTATTATACCTCAGATTAAGTTCTTGGTTTTGACTTAGCTTTGAACTGACTCCACTGCAACTTATTTATTTTCCTCTGCTGTGATTTCAAGTATCCTTCTTGCTTTTTTTACTTGCTTGTAGACTTGTGGATCACCTGTAAACATACCAACATCTTACATTTCTTTAAAATATCAGTCAAATCATAATTACTGCAGTGCCCAAGCCAGACACTCATAATTGTCTGTTGTAGATGGTTTGGGCTGCATTTTCAGAGCCCTATGCTGTCACACTAGAGTGGAACAGCAGAAGAAATTAAAGAATTAAAGAAGAAATTCTTGATCTGTTCATGCTGCTAATAGTATAGAGGACAATTGTATAATATGTTGCTTAGATTGAGAGGGCAAGAAGCACCTATTTGTAGCCTATTTTATAAACCTATCTAGTTGCTGTTAATATTTAATAGTGGTGGTTAGTGTTTTGGGGTTTTTTAAGTAATGACTGTGGCTGACTAAATTATCCCCCAATATTCAATACCAGTTCATGCCTGTGCACCAGTATTGCACATCCAGGGGTATCCGAGCATGTTCTGGCCACAGAAGTTATGTATGTCCCGGCTGATATTCAGTGGTGACCTGCATAATGGTATCTCAAAAGTCTCCCCCATCCCCCAATCAAGTGTTTCTTCCTGAAGCCATCTCCCTAATCAAGTGCTTCCTCCTGAAGCCTTCACCCACTTACCCACCCACCTTTAGGCCCCCTGGGCCTACATGATTCTTTGTGGTAGTCCAGTGGGCACTGTTCTCTTTAAGCTGAGCGGAAGTACTCCACCTACAGTCCTGCCAATAGGGGATGCTGTTTCACATTTTCAATAGTGAGGGACAGGCAAGCTCTGCAGAACTCTGGAGAATTTGCTTTTACCTAGTGACTGAAACACTGGCAGCAATGTAGTTAGAGGAATCCCACTCAGCTTACAGGGAACAGTGTCAGTGCAATAGTTCAGGCAGAAGCAATTCCCACTCACTCCTACCTTTAACGGATTCGAGTTCAAAATGGCTGTTGTGATCTTTTGCAACAGTCTAATGGCACCCGATAGAGTGACCCTTTTGTGTGTTTAGCTTCATTGGTTGCCTATAGAGGCCAGAGTATTAGTTATATTGCATGATTTTCAAGATTCAACAAGGAATAGCTCTTGTCTATATGATTCATTTACTTGATTTTTCATGTGTCTTCTGCTACAATCTGTGAACCAGCTATGTTTTCCAGATCCTAAAGAGATAAGATCAAAGTGACTTTTTAATTCCGTCTTTTCTTATCAGGCAGCTAAAGATTGGAATGCACTATCAGAAAATTTAAGAACAGAGTATAATTTTATGCTATTTAGGAAAATGATAAGAACGACTCTTTTTTGTCACTTCTAAACTGATGTAATCTGGATTTGCTGAAGATTTTTAATTTTGTATATGGTCCTAGATGTTTTATCTAGTTTTCTTGTTTGTGATCTGTTTTAAACTCATTGAGTATTGGCAGAATACAAGAACAGAGTGTAATGTACTGTGCGACTGCCTCTAGGGGTCATAGCAGTCATTTTGAACTCAGAATAGAGCATTTGATTGAGGAGGGGGGGTAAGGTGGAAGCACACTTGATCAGGGAGGAGACTTCAGAAAGAAGCACTTAATTGATGAGGGGGGCTAGAAGGAAGCATGTCATTGGGGAAAGTGGACCTCAGGAGGAAGAGTTGATTGGGGAGGGGGTTTGGGAGAGGGTGGCTCATGTTTGGGGGTGAGGGAGAGGACGGCACACTATCCAAAAGTTATGCAGGTGCCAGCCAACATTCAGTGCTAGCTCTAGTGCAGCAAAAAGAACAAAGATAAGATAGCCTTTTGTGTGGTCCTATCTGGTCACTTAGGGGTCCTTTTACAAAGGTGTGCTAGTGTTTTTAATGTGCACTAAAATAAGCATGTGCTAAATTTTAGAGACGCCCATATATGTCTATGGGCATCTATAGCATTTAGTGTGTGCTAATCATTAGTGCACACTAAAAGTGCTAGTGCACCTTTGTAAAAGGATCCCTTAGTTATGTGGGCACCAGCACTGAATATTGCTGGTACCTATATGCCATGAAGCTCCTCTCTGACTCTGCCCCTCCACTGCCTGGCTTTACCTTATGTTACAGCCGATAATCGGCAGCAATGCCAAGTTAGGTACTGCTGAACATCAGCAGCCAGTTCACTGAATATGATTTAAGCAGGCAATAGCCCCTACTGCCCACTTAAATTGTTTTGAATATTGACACCTTAATGATGAAAAGAGTACCAGTGTTACCAATGCTAGTCTTTTTTTTGGCTTGCTGGCAATCAGCCTTTCGTGCTGTCTCTAACTATACAGTGTTCAGGGCTGCTGATAACATCTGTTTTTCACCAATTAGCTACAAACATTCCCAAAAGAGTCTATCTGGCTTGCTATCTTAGCTCTTTTAGTTTCTAACAATCTATCACCTTTTTAAATAGCAGGCTTGTGTTTGTAATTACTCCTTGAAACTATTTTAATGTCTATGATGTGTTCTATAAAATATTTTAACCTTTAATATACTTTCACAATTTCCCCATTTTGACCTAGGATTCTGCAAGAATTGACTGGTCAACTACAGCTCATAGCTTTCACATTACTCAGGTGAGTGTTTAAATACATTTAAGTTTACCATTCTGTCAAGAGTTTATCACTTCTAAGATAATAGGTAACTATATACTTCACTTTCAAGAGCTCTTATCTTATGTTTCCTCTGTAATGTGTGCATCTTAGTAAAGCTTTGTTCAGTACAAACTGATTCTCCATACATCTTCAGGAAGTGCTCTCAGAAAGAAGTGTTGGGGTCTATGTGGCCATGCTACAATATATTATGTATTCAAGATAGAATTTCACTCCTAATCCAGGTACTTCAGCTCCTGAGTGAAGGCCGTAATCCAAGTAGTTGGATTATACTCATGAGGTATCTTATGCTGCATTTCCCATGGCCCAAGCCCAGATCATCAGGCTGTGTCTTCTTTTCTCCATTGTATTTATCCTAGGTCTCACTAAAGGATGATAAAAGGAGAACTGGGAGAGGTTCCTTGAAGTGAACAAAAAATAAGGAACAGATAAAAAATTCAAATTAAGATGGATATAACATTTCCCAACATTAAATTATATATTTCTTGTAATTATCCCATCAATTTCTGTGTGCTGAAATTGTCTTAAAAGTGTTTTCTACCGAGTGAAATAATCTGAGTAACTTACATTAACAGTCTAGCAGGCAATGCAGGATCTAGTTTAGTGGGAAAGAGGAACCCAAACTATAACGACGTCATGCAGGGTTCAGCGTTAGGAGTCACGGACCGAGAAAGGGATCTAGGTGTCATCGTTGATGATATGTTGAAACCTTCTGCTCAATGTGGTGCTCAATGTTGGGTATTATTAGGAAAGGGATGGAAAACAAAAATGAGGATATTATTCTGCCATTGTATCGCTCCATGGTGTGACCGCACCTCGAGTATTATGTTCAAGTCTGGTCGCCGCACCTCAAAAAAGATATAGTAGATTTGGAAAAGGTGCAGAGAAGGGCTACAAAGATGATACAGGGGATGGGATGACTTCCCTATGAGGAAAGGCTAAAGAGGCTGGGGCTCTTTAGCTTGGACAAAAGGCGGCTGAGGGGAGATATGATAGAGGTCTATAAGATAATGAGTTGGAAGGAAAGCTTTGCCTTTTTATGGGTGACACAAAGTTAGCCAATAGAGTGGATACTGTCACGGAGTCCAGAGTAGTGAGCCCTTGGGCCACTGTCAGTGACCGGCAGCAGCAGGTGGACCACCCAAACAGGAAGTGAGGCTGAACAGAGACAGGCTGGTACAAGCAGGACCGGAACTAGCAGGATGGGAACTGAAGCTGTAAATGAGAAGGGCTAGAATAAGCAGGACTGGAACTACCGGACTGGAACTGAAGCTGTACATAGGATTCTCAAACAGGATTCAGGATTCTCAAACAGGCTTGGCTGGAACAGTATTCAGGCAGAGCTGGAATGGAAGCTGAAAGCAGACAGGGCTGGAACAAACAGTGGAGGAACTGAAGCAGAAGACAAACAGGGCAAACACAAGCAGGATTAGAACTGAAGCTGAAGGCTTGCAGGGCTGGAACAAGCAGGGTTGGAGTAGAAGTTGAAGACTGGCAAGACAAGAACTAGCAGGGATAGAACTGCAACAAACACACACAGACGAAAACTCATCTGAAGACCTCTGTTGCAAAGGCAAGCCTGAAAGTTCCCAGGTGCTTAATAAAGGCAATTACAGATGAGGTCACAAGTAAGTCTGGAATGCTGGAACGGGCTTGGCTGGAACCGGATTCTGAAACATGTTTGGGAAACAGGGAGAAGACAGTCCACAGCAGCCATAGGGCCTGGTCACCAGGAGGCGAGGTGACTGTAGGCAAGGGATACAGTCACAACCGTGACAGATACCCTGGAGGGAGTAGAAACGATGAGAAGGGATCTCTACACTTCTTGGCAGTTAAAATGTAATAACTCGTCTAATGACTACTAATCCACTCAAGCTTTATAAATAACCAGAAGCTCCTAACACAGCCTCACACATGCTGCGTTCTTCAATTTATAGATGGACTAACTGTCACCCTTACTTTAACTTATCAGTACATTTCGTGGTGGAGAAAAAAAGCCTCAGTATCATCACCCAGCTAGCCCAAGATTTACAGGCTATAAGGCGTAGACCCAGTGCGCAATCATATGGCTCAAAAAAAAAAAAACCTCCACAATTACTCAGTGTCTTAATTTGTCTCACAGCACCCTTGTAATTAGGTTCCTTATACTGTGACAAACAAGCCCATATATTTCTTAGAACACAGAAAATCTATGAGCTCAATATCTGTTCCATTCTGTTCATACAATATACTATCTCTACAGTCTTGCTAGTTATCAGTCCCAGTGATTACAGCTCCCAATCACTTAGCTTCAATCCAGTCGCTGCTGTGTTTCACTGCCATCAAGTTCACCGGCTTTAACCCAACAGGGATTCCTCGTTTCACTTCCGTTGCTTCAGGGGTTCATCTAACAATTTCAGATTACAATCCTGTGTCTCCTGTGCTGTGCTCCAAGGGACATATATGTATATGTTTTAACAAAAATTAATATAGTATATAAAAACATATGCATAAAACATTAAAAACCATGAATGATACATCAAGCAAAACTCAAAAAATATTGTAAATTATTATAAAAATAGGATCATACATATCAGATAAAAATGGGTAAATGAACTGACAGGGTACGGTTTATAAATAAATAAACAAACAAATATAATACATTAAAACATAAAAAGGTTAAGAGTTTCACATCACCAGAAGTCGTAAAGGGCATACTAAAGTTACAGGCTCATCTTGAAGATGGAAGGTGCTATGAACAGTGCCTTGTTAAAACTGTTCTGAGTATAAGCAGAGTCAAAGATAAACAAATTGTGAAAAAAGGACGGGAGAACATGTTGTATGAGTACTATTCTATGAACAGTGCAGGTCTTTACAGAGTAGAGCTTATCAAAATGCAGGTGCAAATCCTAATGGGAGGCAATTAACGGCAATAATTGTTTTTTTAGTGCCCAATTATTGCTAGTTAACAACTTGCTACTCAATTAAGATGCACACACAATTTTGGGCACTGTATTTCGAATCTGGGGCAATCTTATAAACTGGACTCTAACATTAACATACCCATTGCATGTGGAAATGTTTAGAATACTGGTATATACACGTATAGGTGCGTACTTATATATGTACATAACAGTATGCCACCTAAATTATTTCCTATAACTATGTGACTGTCTTGTTTAGCATGTATTTGCAAGGAGACTATACATATGGGTTATGGGTAGGACATAGGCGGGGCTGTCACTTAGGTATATAATTTACAAAACACTGCAAGTTACAGGCATCCTTGCCACATTTAAGCTCTTGCACTTATGTATAGGTGCCCCCTTCACTCGTAAGGGCTATAGCAGTGATGCACAGTTGTAGGTAGTGTGTTTTGGTTGGGTTTTGGGGGGTTCAGCACACAAGATAAGGGAGCTATGTTCCTGGGAGCAATTTATGAAGTCCACTGCAAAGCCCCCTAGGGTGCCCGGTTGATGTCCTGGCATGTCAGGGGGACCAGTGCACTACAAATGCTGGCTCCTTCCATGCCCAAATGGCTTGCATTTGGATGTTTTTGACATGGACGTCTTTGGTTTCGAAAATCGCCAAAAGTCAGAAATGTCCATGTCTAGGAATGGCCAAATCTAGGGATGTCCAAATTTAAGGATTTGGATGTCTCTGACAGTATTTTGGAAACGAAAGATGGATGTCCATCTTGTTTTGAAAATACAGGTTTCCCCGCCCCTGGATTTTGCCATTTTGCAAGGATGTCCAAATCACAACTTGGATGTCCCTTTCGAAAATGCCCCTCCATGTAGAGGTCCCCTTTTTTAGGATTGCCTCATATTGGACACTTTAACATTTGAAGTATTTGGATTTTTAGATATTGTACATGATATATTTGTATTGGTTGTTATGCATGCTTCAAAATATGATTCATCTTTGTATTGTGTATTGATATTAAATAGATTCAAATGAACCTTCACTCCATTTGTAAATAAATCTTGATTTGTAGTCATTCATATTCCAATGGCATTTGACCAGGTAACACTAAAACTGCAAATATCTTTTGGTTTTAACTTTACATAAGAACATAAGAATAGCCATACTGGATCAGACCAATGGACCATCTAGCCCAGTATCCTGTTTCAAATAGTGGCCAATCTAGGAAACAAGTACCTGGCAGAAACCCACATAATGGCAATATTCCATGTTAACTTTCCTCAGCCAAGTGAATGTGATCCTACTCATAACTATACATCAACATAACTCAATGTAGCAGATTTCAAATGAAGAAAGGAATGTTACCATTCAAAAATGTTAATTTAGAAGGGAATTATTTTATTGAACAACTTAACTTTTAAAATTATTCAAATTATGCCAGAAATGCATTTGAAAGCACATTTAGAACATCACACGATGTGTTTTGTGCTCTAGTAATCCCTTAATTTCAATTCAACCTTTTTTTTACATTTTTTTATTTTTGGGTAACTGAGGAACTCAGTCCAGTGGCATAAACTGCTTACAGAGATATAACATTCAAAACGTATTAGCCCATCTTAAGTCATTAATTGATCCAAAGGTGACATTTTCCAGCTTCAAATCTTGCATATAATGAAAACTTTCACATCAGTGCAGAATTCATTCTGTAAAAGAAATGCTTTCTCTTCGGTTTATTTAAAAAACAAAAAACATAATAACTAGTCATTTTTGTACAATGGTAAAATCAAAAAAGTACCCTTATGGTGTAAGGCCATATATTACTAAAAGATTTCAAATTAAAGTCTAGCCTATCTTACCTAAAGGACTTTTTTTTTAATTATTCATATTGTCTTTCACAACTGTCAGTATGCATTGTGTGCAATGTTCAGCTTCAAGCCACTGATCTTCAGCACCTTGCATAGATTCTAAATCAATCCTGCCCTCTCCATATCCTAATTTCAGCCTTATCTTAACATTCTGACCTTGTTAATTTCCCTTTTAGAAAATGAACAAAGATACATTAGTTGGTAAAATATGTTAGTGCATTTGTGCTTTTAGCGTGCACTAACTGTGTAGGCACCCACAATATTCCTATGGGCACCTACACAGTTAGTGTGCACTAATTTTGTGTATGTGCTAAAAACGCTAATGCACCTTAGTAAAAAGAGCCTGTACATCTTGATATGTTCTTAAATTTTCTTAAAAGTGGCAAGTTCTTAATCTAGGGAAAAGGTGAAAGCCAATTAAATTAGCTTTGTACCATCAAGCTACTAGCATGTGGCCACTGTTATCCATTTTAATAGCCATGATGAGGCAGATGGTTTACAATGATGTGCAAGTTATAGACAAGGTTATAAAAGCATATCTCTAAGATTACATTAAAACATGTAAAACAAATCTACTTTAGTCCTCTCAATAACTTGCTATTATAATTTACAGCCAGAAGTGCCAATCTTTTCTTTTACACTGCTATTGTCAAAAGTGACTGTAATCTCATGCAGATGAGATATTGATCTGTTGCCGATGTTCACAGAGCAGCCAAAGGGGAACTGCATTACTGGCTATAAACTTCATCAATCATAGTCTCCTTAACAATGGAAAGTACACACATAACCATTAACTTATATTGCATCTCTGGCTAAAACCCAGCATTCAAACAAAAAAGGGGATTTTTTTGCAAGCAGACTTAAAAAAATCAGCTTTTACCCACTTAAAGCTAGTTTATCTATATATTTAAAAGAATTAATTAAATCCATTACCTTGATTTAATTTAATTTGCTGGGAACTGGAAGCAAAATTTTAAATTGCATTAATTTACTTATAATTATTTTAAGAACCAAAGAGCTATTTGGCAAAGCTGTGAAAAATATTATTCATTACTAGAATAGAGGCTGTGCTAGTGACATAATAGCAGTGAATTCAATGATAATGAGTGTATAATGCAATATTTTGGAACATTTTTTACTTAGTAGAATCATTACATTGTGCACAAACATTGTTCTCCCTTTCAAAACAAGCAAAATCACTTAGATGACATTGGTCTCCTATAGAATATGTTGATGTCCATTATGTTTGGATGAATTAACCCCTGGATTCTATATAGAGTGCCTAGAGTTACATGCAGTTCTATGCATAAATCTAGGCATATTATACATCTATACGCGTAGATTAGTTGTTTTAACAAGCTGTTAAGCGTGGTTAACTGCTCTTAACAAGCAATAATGATCACTAATTGGCAAAATTAGAATTTACGTATATTGCTAAGCATATTCTTTAATATACTGCGCCTAAATTCTAACATCCAAAGGTAAAAATGGGTATGTTTAGGGGTGCAGAAATGGGTGTTTCATGGGCTTTCCAGAATCTATGCGTGTTGTTATAAAATATGGGCCAGTGCGTGTAAATCTACATGCATGAATTTACACCAGCTTTTAGTTGTCATAAATGGACACACATAGATTTAAATGCATGAACTATGCCTAAGCATATTCTAAATACCTCACTTATTTAATTAATCAAATCTAGCTGTCAAACTTATTCATCAAGCACACTGTTTTGTTCACATTACACCCTTCCTCTGCTTTGAACACTGCTTGCCTGTTTCTTCCCGTATCCACTTCAAGTTTCTTATGTTAGTCTTCAAAGGGTGTCTTCCTTCTATACCTATCTCCACCAGCTTAAGATTCCTTACACCCCGACCTGTCTTCTATAAATGACTGTTTGTGCTGTGTGTTGCTTTGTTATTTTTGTCCATGAGTGTGTTACTTATTCTTCCCTATTTTAATGGAATTCTTTTCTTAATGTTATTGTTTGTTTGTTTATTTGTAGTTTTTATTTACTTATTATAAACAGCTTTGACCTTTTTAAGTGAAGGTGGTACATCAAAATTTTAAATAAACATACTCCTCCTCCAATAACCTGCTGTGCATCCCTTCCCCCACTACCTTGTGACATTCCCTTTAGGTATCTCAGCCCTAAGCTCTGGAACTCCCTTCTTCCCTCAGGTCCACCCTTTCACTCTCCTCATCTAAAGTTCTTCTTAAGACTCACCTTTTCTCTCTAACTATTAAACTTTCTCCATTTTAGATGCTTCTCCTTAGGTCTTCCCTCTGCCTCTCCCACTGATTCCTTTAGCATCCTCATCTGCATCACATGTTATACCATTATTTGTAAACCACTTACTTGCCTGTCTGAATGTATTTTGTAGTATATCAAGTCCAAATAAATAAATAAATAAATAAATAAATAAATAAATAAATAAATAAATAAAATAAGTCCAAATCCTACATTAAAGACACTACTCATTTCTTAAATGTAATATCTAGTGTCAACATCAATGAAGGTATTTTTTGTTGGTGACCATGGATGTGTTGTCCTTACATACCTCCATTTCACAAGATGCTACATTGATGGTCATTAAACCCCAGATTCTATACAGTGTGACTGGTCATATTCTGATTTGCGCTCACAACATAATTATCATAACAAGCCAATCAACACTAATAATTGCCACTTCACAGGCAACTATTGACACTAATTGGCATTAATTAGAATTTACACACAGAACTTGCTAAGCGTATTCTGTAAAGTTCTGTGTGTAAATTCTAAGGCTCAGATCTGAAAAAGGGGTATGGCCATGGACATAGAATGGGCATTTCTATATAGGAACTTGCTAAATAGGAACTTGCACAGAACACTGAGACTAAGCCTAAGAGTTTTTGCCATTCGAGACCCTGACGCAGCGAGGCAAAATGCTGGCCATTGTTGGCCCGAGGACAGTATACACCATGAGTGGAGGAGTGGCCTAGTGGTTAGGGTGGTGGACTTTGGTCCTGGGGAACTGAGTTTATTTCCCGGCACAGGCAGCTCCTTGTGACTCTGGGCAAGTCACTTAACCCTCCATTGCCCGCTGCATTGAGCCTGCCATGAGTGGGAAAGCGCAGGGTACAAATGTAAATAAAATAAATAAATAAATAAAATCTAAGAAGCAGTGGTTGGGCTTGGTTCCTCCAGCTAGCACCTTATCCAGCTCATTAAAGATAAGTGCCATTGAGTTGGACTACTTGTTTGATTTTTTGTATCTGATAAGACTATGAACTTCAGAGTTTAATCAAGTTTTTGCACTTTTTATATCAAAAATTGGAAGGTTTTTTTAGCCAATGATGAAAGAGTAAGAGATCATTTTAATCTGCATAGCTCTGTTAATCTGCTTAGATTCGAGACCTTTGAGGCTTTTTCCTCCCTTTTGATAACTTATTTGAAGTATTTTTCACTTTGTGGATTTCTATTAACAGACTTTGCACTAGTGCTTTTGATAATGGGCCTGGGTCCACCTGTCTGAAGTGCACTGCACCTACTACTAAACTGCTCCAGGGACCTGCATGCTGCTGCCATGGACCTGAGTATGACATCTGAGGCTGGCAATAATGTTGTTCAACACAATTTTGCGGGGTGGGAGGGGGTTAGTGACCACTGGGGGAGTAAGGGAAAGGTCATCCCTGATTCCCTCCAGTGGTCATTTGGGACACCTTTTTGTGTAATAAAAACAGGTCTAGCTCAAAATGTCTAAGTTTTAGTGCTGGACGTTTTTGCTTTGTTCCATTATAGCTGAAAGACATCCAAGTCTTAGGAATGCCCAAGTCCTGCCTTGAACACGTCCCCTTGAGAATTGGATGTCCTTCTGAAGGACTTCGGAGAAAGACATCCAAAATGAGGTTTTGATTATACTGATTTGGACGTTTCTGTGAGATGGACATCCAAAAGCCAACATGTCACTTTTTGGATGTCTATCTCTTTCAAAAATGAGTCTGATAGTCTCACTGCAGTTTCCAAACAATAAACACAAAGACCTCAAGCATAGCAGTCTGTGCAGTCCCCCATTCTTCTTCCTCTCAGCACAGTTCAAACACAAAGCAGATACAGCCCTGACTTTCAGAGCTTAGACATGTGGGCTGAGCAGCCAGACCTCACCTCCTTCCAGGGTCTTAAGCCTTCCTCAGTTTCCTAGTCCAGTATCCTGTTTGGGGTCCTGAGTGCCCCTGGTTAGGAAACCCGTTTACTACTGCTGGCTACCAGCACCCACAACTCCTTTGTCCAGCCTTTACTTTAGAGTTTTCATTGCCCTGGGTTGGATAGCCCATTTGATTCTGTTGGCTATCATTTTCCACAGCTTTTCGGTCCAGACTTCACTTTAGGGGTCCTCTTTGCCCTGAGTTTGGTAGCCCATTTACTCCTGCTGGCCAGTTGCTGCGAGGGAACTCCTGTTCCTGGGCTGGGGCTCTTTCCTCCAGTTCCTTCTCTCTCCCGGGGTTCTCTTCCTTCTGTCCTTTTAGCTCACTCCTTTCTAATCAGGAGTTCTCAAACCCCTTCCTATGGGTCTCCTCCTTCCCTTGACTGGCAGCCAGGAGTCTAAATAACTTGAAGCTTCCCTCTCTGGTGGCTTCCCTGTTTCCCAGGGAACACTAAAACCCATGTCAATCCTTGGGATTCCACTCCAGGTTTTCTTTCCTTCCTGAGCTCTAAATCCCTCCTAAGACTCCTTTATATAACCGAAGTGGGAGAAATGGAATGGGTGCCCTGAGTGCTCCTCTCAACACCACAATATACTTGCATATAAAAATATTCTTCTGCTGACTCTTCAGTTGCAAATATATTGAGAAATAGATGGGATATAGTACAATCACATCCCAGCTTTGATGGTAGTAACCTTAGAATAGCTTTTTCTCATGGAGTCAATTTGAAAGAAAAACTTAGTCCTGCAGAATTGCCAGTAAAATCTGGAGGTCATCAAGATAAACTTACAGAACATTATAAAAGTTGTATATGCAACATTTGTGGAATAACTGTACAGCTAAAACATGTTGGGCCTCTTTTACTGTGATACATAGATTTGTTTTATTTTTGAAGTTGAGGTAAAAGAATGTTTTTTTAGTGGATGAATTTGTTTTATTTGAAGGATTGTTGCACAATGGAAAGTAGACTGAGAAAGCCTGATTAGTGAGCCTTGCAGCACAGACCCCCCCCCCCCCCCCCCCCCCGAGGAGGCCATGTTGGGAGAAAAGATGTGCTTTAGTGCTCTTCTTAAAGCTTTTTGTTTTAAATGCTTCGCTAAAGATGTTTCTGCTTGAACAAAGGAACATACAATATTTCATTGGACCGAATTAAGATGGATTTTTTTAAGCTCTGCATATAATTTAAAAAAATGTGGAGCAGTTTTTTATGGACCAATGAATGAGAACTGACCTGGTAAGGGAAGTATAAGTGATAATATACTCCCGTTAAGGCCTCTGAGTTGTTTTTTTTTTTTTTTTGGAGGGGGGGTTCTCCCTCTTTACACAAAGTGTTTGATTAATTCAACTCTTTTACTGGTGATTTTTTTGTATTAGGCTTCAATTGTATCCCAAGATATTTAATACCATCCAATTGCCACTTGAAAGGAAAGGAGCCCCATCCACACTTTAGTGTCATGTACATTTAAAGGTAGCAATTTGGATTTTAGTCCAATTGATTTTACAGTCTGAAATCACTATAAAATCATTTATTAACATTAGAAGTTTTGGAATAGTAGTGTCTGGGCTTGTCAAGGATAGCAAAACGTCATCTGCATATGCAGACAGTTTGTAGCTCTGTTCTTTCCAGGTTAGGCAGTATTTTCTAATGTTTTGACAACTCAGACAAGTCTTAGAGACTGTCAATATCAAGTAAAGATGTGATTAAAAAAATCGTATCATTGTGTTTTGCTTTCATTGTCATTTACAAATGCTGTCTTTATGTTGTAACATAAAAAAAAACCAAATAGGGGATCTATTACTAAAGCTTAGCTCGAGTTATCTGAAGCAGGGCCCTTTTTATTTCTATGGGCCCTGCTGCAGATAACTCGAGCTAAGCTTTAGTAAAAGACTCCCATATTTTTTGTTTTATGAAAAGGAGGGACCTCTTGTGTGCAAAATTCAGTAATGTGGGCAACTAAGAATTCTAATCACCCCTACCATCCATATATAATCGAATGAACTTAAGACTAGAATTGGGTAACAGGGGCCACAGCTTTATTTAACCTTGCAGCTAATCCTGAACTCCCTATGATATACAGGGTTTGATATTCAAAATGATTTAAATGGGCACAAAAGTCCTAACTATGCCTGCTTAGCTGTGCAGATGTTGGCACTGAATATTGCAATATGTGTTGAGATGTTTTATCTTTGCATTAGGACTTCTATCTGCTCTTGGGATATTTAAAATAGAATTGAACAGGTATAATCCCCCTTCCCTTCCCTTCCCACCCCAATTGTATAATTATAAATATAGGATTAAAAAATTGAGGGGCCCTTTTACTAAGCTGCATAAGTGTTTACACGTGCCCAACATGTGCCAAAATGGAGTTACCGCCTGTCTACCACGTGGCTCTTGTGGTAATTTCATTTTTGGCACATGTCCAATACGCGCGTCTGAAAAATATTTTTTATTTTTGGACGTGCGTATTGGATGCATGCCAAGTGGCATTTGACACGCACAGGTCATTACCGCACGGTTACCGTGTGACACTACCGCTAGGTCAATGGCTGGTGGTAAGGTCTCAGATCCAAAATAGTCATGCAGCAATTTCATTTTGACGCATGTTCATTTTTGGCAAAAATGTTAAAAAAGGCATTTTTTACAGGTGCGCTGAAAAATGATTCTGTGTGCACCCAAAACTCTTGTCTACACTACCGCAGGCCAATTTTCAGCACGTCTTGGTAAAAGGGTCCCTGATATAGCTAGTTTTTGTTGCATGGTGTGATGTCCCCTGGAAACTGTGTTATCACTAATTTCACTGTACCAGAAAAACACTGTGATCACAAACACTTATTGCAGAGAATGGAAAAGTTGTGATCACATAGATCATTTCGTTCACAAATCCATAATATGACCGGATTTGTGCATGCAATTTCAGTCACACTATATAGAATCCAGGAGTTTATGTACAAAAATGTTTTTTTTTATTATCTCCTAAGTATTTTGTAAGCCGTTTTTCAGTTAAGTCTTGGGATGTTGTATGCACTGTGAGCATTTTCTGTCAGGTGTGTCACGATGGAAAAAAAAAGGTTGAGAACCACTGCTCTAGACATAACTGTTGCTCTCAGATTGTATATTGTTCTATATGTATTAATCTGGGTTACAGTGGTGGAATTAAGTATTTGATCCCTTGCTGATTTTGTAAGTTTGCCCACTGACAAAGACATGAGCAGCCCATAATTGAAGGGTAGGTTATTAGTAACAGTGAGAGATAGCACATCACAAATTAAATCCGGAAAATCACATTGTGGAAAGTATATGAATTTATTTGCATTCTGCAGAGGGAAATAAGTATTTAATCCCTCTGGCAAACAAGACCTAATACTTGGTGGCAAAACCCTTGTTGGCAAGCACAGCGGTCAGACGTCTTCTGTAGTTGATGATGAGGTTTGCACACATGTCAGGAGGAATTTTGGTCCACTCCTCTTTGCAGATCATCTCTAAATCATTAAGAGTTCTGGGCTGTCGCTTGGCAACTCGCAGCTTCAGCTCCCTCCATAAGTTTTCAATGGGATTAAGGTCTGGTGACTGGCTAGGCCACTCCATGACCCTAATGTGCTTCTTCCTGAGCCACTCCTTTGTTGCCTTGGCTGTATGTTTTGGGTCATTGTCGTGCTGGAAGACCCAGCCACGACCCATTTTAAGGCCCTGGCGGAGGGAAGGAGGTTGTCACTCAGAATTGTACGGTACATGGCCCCATCCATTCTCCCATTGATGCGGTGAAGTAGTCCTGTGCCCTTAGCAGAGAAACACCCCCAAAACATAACATTTCCACCTCCATGCTTGACAGTGGGGACGGTGTTCTTTGGGTCATAGGCAGCATTTCTCTTCCTCCAAACACGGCGAGTTGAGTTCATGCCAAAGAGCTCAATTTTTGTCTCATCTGACCACAGCACCTTCTCCCAATCACTCTCGGCATCATCCAGGTGTTCACTGGCAAACTTCAGACGGGCCGTCACATGTGCCTTCCGGAGCAGGGGGACCTTGCGGGCACTGCAGGATTGCAATCCGTTATGTCGTAATGTGTTACCAATGGTTTTCGTGGTGACAGTGGTCCCAGCTGCCTTGAGATCATTGACAAGTTCCCCCCTTGTAGTTGTAGGCTGATTTCTAACCTTCCTCATGATCAAGGATACCCCACGAGGTGAGATTTTGCGTGGAGCCCCAGATCTTTGTCGATTGACAGTCATTTTGTACTTCTTCCATTTTCTTACTATGGCACCAACAGTTGTCTCCTTCTCGCCCAGCGTCTTACTGATGGTTTTGTAGCCCATTCCAGCCTTGTGCAGGTGTATGATCTTGTCCCTGACATCCTTAGACAGCTCCTTGCTCTTGGCCATTTTGTAGAGGTTAGAGTCTGACTGATTCACTGAGTCTGTGGACAGGTGTCTTTCATACAGGTGACCATTGCCGACAGCTGTCTGTCATGCAGGTAACGAGTTGATTTGGAGCATCTACCTGGTCTGTAGGGGCCAGATCTCTTACTGGTTGGTGGGGGATCAAATACTTATTTCCCTCTGCAGAATGCAAATAAATTCATATACTTTCCACAATGTGATTTTCCGGATTTAATTTGTGATGTGCTATCTCTCACTGTTACCAATAACCTACCCTTCAATTATGGGCTGCTCATGTCTTTGTCAGTGGGCAAACTTACAAAATCAGCAAGGGATCAAATACTTATTTCCCCCACTGTATATCTATTCTGACTGCCAGCATCAGGCAGTATCTTCACAATCCCAATGACCACTGAATATCGGGGAGATTGTATTTACATTTCTCTTTTAAAAGTTGAGTCAGCATGTCATTATCCCATTTATGTGTTAATTCTTGGTGAAGTTCCCTGATAGTGTTTTCCAGTACTATGAGTTTCTCACATCTTTTCTTATTTTGCATAGCCACATAGCCTAAAATCACAAGGCATCCCATTGCATAATGTGGGACACATCTACAGTAGAGTTAAATTTGAAATACTCATCTATAGCTCATGAAACTGTCTGTAGAAACTGCTCATCTTGTAATAAGGCATTATTAAAATACCATAAAGGCTTAGCCATTATGGGTAGATTTAATTGCACATCTGGTGATATCTCTGTATGATCTGAGATCAGTATGGTATCAGTCTTTGCATACTGTACTGCAGGTACCAAGTCTTTAGTGACTAAAAAAATCAATCCAAGAGAATGAATTATGAACCTATGAGTAAAAGGTATATTCCTGACTCTGAGGGTATAAAATTCTCCAGATGTCAACTAATCCATTAGCCACCATTAATTCTGCAAATCTTTATTGACCATAGGATCTTAAATGGGGTGACGTGTCCAGGAGTGAATCTAAGGTTTGATTAAAGTCATCAGCCACAATTATGGGCAGATCCCCCAACTCAAAAGCCAGGGTTTGCAGATTTTGAAAAAATTCTGCCTCCTCCTCCCCCTCCCCCAATGTAGGTGCATAAATATTTAGTAAGACTATATTCTGACTCCTTATAGCAATTGTTAGATCAATCCATCTATCAAAGCATCTATACACTGCTCCTCCCTTCATGCAGGCGCATAGTGACAACTTGTAACCCAACCTGCCTGCAGTTTAGCTATTTCCGATCCAGTTAAATGTGTTTCCTGTAGAAAGCAAATACCAGTGTTAATTTGCCTCAGAAAAGCAAGTGCTTTTTTCCATTTAATCAGATGATTTAATCCACTGACATTAAGCGAATAATCAAAAAAAGTCATAGGCATGAGTAAAATTGTACATTACCCAATTTATACTCACACCACCATGGCAACACATGTAGGAAAAGTAAAAACATAATAATTCAAAGTCAAAAATGTCCCCTGCATCTCTTATTGCCTGTATTAATCCCAATCCTAAATTGCCCACACCTTCCCTTCTCCCCAGAACCCTCCCAAAACGTCCTCCCTCCAAATTTGCTCTGCCTCAACTTTCATCATCCCAGTCAACACTGCTGAATCAGTACGGCCGTCCTTCCCCCATTAGTTACACAAACAGGCTTATTTTTGAAAGAGAAGGGCACCCATCTTTCAACACAAATCGGGAGATGGGCGTCCTTTTCCCAGGGTCGCCCAAATCAGCATAATTGAAAGCCGATTTTGGGTGTCCTCAACTGCTTTCCGTTGCGGGGACGACCAAAGTTCACGGGGGCATGTCAGAAGCATAGCGAAGACGGGACTGGGGCATGATAAACACATAAGCATCCTCGGTCGATAATGGAAAAAAGAAGGGCATCCCTGATGAGCACTTGGCCGACTTTACTTGGTCAATTTTTTCTTGCGACCAAGCCTCAAAAAGGTGCCCGAACTGATCTTGTATTGGTCTTTTTCCTCCACCTTGCGAACCAAACACTGTTTCAATTTTATTTTGCTTTCCAATTGTCATTCTGATGCAGTATCACTTGATCTAAGTCTTCAAACATGATTTCCCATGGATGATATAAGCTTTTTCTAACTCAGGTGAGGAGAGATCTAATTCTAGGCAGCCATCCAGATGTGATGCAGGCTCCACACCCACGATAAGCATTTTAAAACAGAACACTGACCACTGGCAGTTGAATATTGGCCAGAATATTTTTCATGTAGATGTATTTTATAGATTCTTATAAATAGAATCCCAAAGAGGGAGCCATGTTATCAGTCTACTAGTATAGAAAAATAACACAATGACAGATAATACCTGATCAGATTTGCATTTGTGATTATGACATTCCTGTGGTATCACAAGAGAATAGTCTAAGTGTTATTTTTGACACGGATTTATCAATGAAGTTATACGTAATTTTCCTCAGAAATGCAAGTACTTTTTTTCATTTAATCAAATGATTTTTTTCCTTTGACATTAAATGAATAGATAATCAAAAAAGTCATAGAGGACCTTTTACTAAGCTACGTAGGCACCTATGCGTGCTCAACATGCGTCATTTTTGAGTTACCACCTGGCTACAGGGTGGCCCATGCGGTAATTTCATTTTTGATGCATGAGCACTACATACCCCAGAAAATATTTTTATTTTCTGACGTGTGGGCAGTAATCGGGTGGTAATCAGCACTTTATGTGCATAGACCATTATCGCCCAGTTACCGCGTGAGACCTTACTGCTAGGTCAGTGGCTGGCGGTAAGGTCTCAGACCCAAAATGGAAGCATGGTAATTTTCATTTTGCTGCATGTCCATTCTCAGCAAAGATTAAAAAAGACATTTTTTACATGTGCGCTGAAAAATGATTCTGCAAATGCCTAAAACACGCGTCTACACTACCACAGGCCATTTTTCACTGCACCTTTGTAAAAGGGTCCCCCTAGTTATGAGTAAAATTGTATATTACCCAGTTTACACTCACACCACCATGGCAACACATGTAGAAAAAGTAAAAGCATAACAATCTAAAGTCAAAAATGTCCCCTGTATCTCTTATTGCCTGTATTAATCCCAATACCAAAGGAGTCCTTTGGTTACCCTATAGGGTGAAATCAATAATACCAACAAAGATTTCATACTGTTCTATCTATAATTCTGTCAAAATTAGATTATTTCAATAGCCTTTATTTAGGCCTTTCCACTTCAGCTCTGAAACTGCTGCAGCAAGTACAAAATGTAGCAGCATGACTAATAACTAGTATTTTGCATTTTGAAAATACAACTCCTGTCTCCTGTATTAAAGAGTCTGTACTGGTTACTGATTGTTTTTTGATGCAATTTAAAATTGGTAATAATTTAAATGTAATGTGCTAAAGTCAATTATCTCTTTTTATCTGGTATCTATTTTAAAGACTTACCATCCAGTTAGGTCCCTGAGATCAGAGGGATTATCTAATTTTTGTAAGGTTCACTATGAAGAGCAAGAAAATGTGCTTTTTCTTTAGCAAAGAATGGAATACATTGCCAATTTATATTAGATTACAAACTGAGCTAGAGAAATTTTAAAAGTCTTTGAAACATCTATTTGATCAGGCTTTTGGAAGATGAATCTGGTAGAGTGACTAAGAGGACATTTTGCTATGTAGCACTAAAATGTGGTTGTGCGATGACTAGAGCTTGGGTTTCATGTGCCGAGGCCACTTTTAGAGCAGCTGTAAAATGGTTGCATTTCTGATTTCCCTCATAATGGCTATGTGATTATTTCCCAATTAGTGCATGGCTATTAGCAGGAAAGCTCTTACCTACACCTATTTTCTAGGCGGTAAGGGCTCCAGTGTTAACCATGTGCTAATTGGTTAGCATGCAACAATGTAGCTATGCTACTACTACTTATCATTTCTATAGCGCAACTAGACATACACAGCACTGTACACTGGACATAAAGAGACAGTCCTTGCTTGAAAGAGTTTATAATCTAATTAGGACAGACAAACAGGGCAAATAAGAGATTAGGGAATAACGAAGGTGGGAATAATAAAATATGGGTACTAAACAAGTGAGTACGGGTTAGGAGTTAAAAGCTGTATCAAAAAAGTGGGCTTTTAGCCTAGATTTGAAGATGGCCAGAGATGGAGCATGACTTACCAGCTCAGAACGCCTATCCCAGGCATATGGTACAGCAAGATAAAAGGAATGGAGTCTGCAATTAGCGGTGGAGAAGAAGGGTGCAGATAAGAGAGATTTACCCAGTAAATGGAGTTCCCAGGGAGGAGTGTAGGGAGAGATAAGGGTGGAGAGATACTGAGGAGCTGCAGAGTGAATGCACTTGTAAGTCAATAAGAGGATTTTGAACTGTATGCAGAAACGGATAGGGAACCAGTGAAGTGACTTGAGGGGAGGGCTAATATGAGCATAGCGACACTAGCAGAATATATCGTGCAGCAGAATTTTGAACAGATTAAATGATTAGCACTGGGCACGCCTAATCTCTGCCCGCAAATGCATCCCAGTTCTAAAGAATAAAATGTATTTTCAGCACGTGGGAAGCAGGCACCGATCTGAAAACTACCACAAGATGCAGAGCATGCCCTGGGGTAGTGATTTTTAGCCTGCAGCAAGCATATGGTAGTGCTTACCGCAACTTAGTTAAAGAGTCCCTAAGTGTGTTTTTGTTTTTTGGAAGCTATTGTTCTATGAATTAATTTATATTGGATTGTTTATTTTATATTTTACGTACTTTGTATTGTGGTCTGCATTGAATAAATGCAGAATATAAATAAGGAAATAAAAATAAATAAATAAATCGTAGCAGCCAATGATTTACAGTGAAGAGCGCACTTACATAAGCAAATAAGTACAGTATTATCAATTGTTTGCAGTACATACTGTGAAGACAACAACTGCAACTACTGTAGCAGTAAAACAGGAACTAATATACCCATGACCTGGACAACTATATAAAGGTGCCTTGAAGCTGAGCTCCAGGGCCAGTTAATAACAGTATGATAGAATAAATGTATTCATTACAGTTAGAAACTAAACAAAGAAAAACAGCTTGTATAGGTGATCAATCCCTGTTAGGCCATTAATCCTCTGGAGAAGTTGATGAGATAGAATATGACAGCAATCCATTTTAGCTCATAACATCTTTGCAGAAGGGCATAATCATTATGAATATAAAGTAAACTAGCTTACCACTGATTTAGCCCCAGAGTAAGACAATTGACAAAGAGAATAATTGTTTACTAGTAACAGTACCACCATCTAAGCCCAGCAATAAGCAAAGAGATGGACTAGAACATAATATGAATGGTCTAACGTTTGGCAATTAAAATTCAATGCGAAGAAATGCAAAGTGATGCACTTAGCGAATAGAAATCCACGGGAGACATATGTGTTAGGCGGTGAGAGTCTGATAGGTACGGACGGGGAGAGGGATCTTGGGGTGATAGTATCTGAGGACCTGAAGGCGACGAAACAGTGTGACAAGGCGGTGGCCCTATCTTGCGAAGGATGTTAAAAAAATGGAAGCGGTGCAAAGAAAAGCTACGAGAATGGTATGGGATTTGCGTTGCAAGACGTATGAGGAGAGACGTGTTGACCTGAACATGTATACCCTGGAGGAAAGGAGAAACAGGGGTGATATGATACAGACGTTCAAATATTTCAAAGGTATTAATCCGCAAATGAACCTTTTCCGGAGATGGGAAGGTGGTAGAACTAGAGGACATGAAATGAGATTGAAGGGGGAGCCAAACAAAGCAGATCAATCAGTGAAACCATTCAAAACCGTATTTTCAGAAATTCGCCCGACTCAGACTGTGTTTTGCCCACAAGGGCTGCGTCAGGGGCTAATAGTCCAAGCAGGACATGCGATTGAAATGTAAAAAAACCAGCAGGGTGCTTTCCTCAATGAAGGTGAGGACATCAGCTCAATACACAGGGTAAGTCCGGTCGCATCTCTCAGCTGCTGGAAACATAAAGGAATCCTGCTCAGAAGGAAGGTATCCCCAGAAGCTTAGCCAGTGGTGGGAGGCAGGACTGGTGGTTGGGAGGTGTGGATAGTGCTGGGCAGACTTATACGGTCTGTGCCAGAGCCGGTGGTGGGAGGCAGGGCGGGTGGTTGGGGGGCGGGGATAGTGCTGGGCAGACTTATACGGTCTGTGCCCTGAAAAAGACAGGTACAAATGAAGGTAAGGTATACACAAAAAATGGCACATGTGAGTTTATCTTGTTGGGCAGACTGGATGGACCGTGCAGGTCTTTTTCTGCCGTCATCTACTATGTTACTATGTTAATATACACAGAATAGACATCCTCCCATTTTTAAACTTTTATCATAATTTTAGTAGGGATATAAAGACAGAAAAGTACACAATGGTGATATATCAAATTCATGGCTCCTTTACCTTTAGTAGTTTTCCAACCATACCTATAGTCTGGCTGAAGGTAGCCAGGAAACATATATATCCATCTATTGTCCATCATGCAGTCCTTGTTGACATCAACACAAAATACCTCATAGTTGGTCTAGTGAGTCACATTTATCTCCCAAAGAAAGCTGACACAACCCATTTCCCAAATTCCAAAACAAAGACTAATTGCATATCACACCCCCAATCCTATTGAACCCAATAGTTGATCGCAGTACATTTCCATGCATTCAGACTCAGCGCAAATACATAGCATCAACATAACTTAACACACTTCAAAGAGTAGAAAGGAGATCACTAATAACAGCCCAATGTTCTGGGTTACAGATTTCATTCAACCCAACCAAATATAGATCTCTTTATGTTTACTGCTAAACACTGTTGTGAGCAACCTTTTATAAAAAAAAATAATAATAAGTATGTGGGTCAAATAAAAAAATGTTAACCATAACATTTTTCTCTAAAATTTACTACTTACATTTTCTTCAAATTATCTTAACATCAAATCTCACCCACAAATCCCAAACAACAAATTTCAACAAATTTCACAACAATGGAATCATATAGTTATATACAATACTGTTCCATGAGGAATGTGGGTCTCTTTCCTTTAGTTGCTCTTGTAGAAGTTCTAACTTCTTTTGAGAAACCAGAGGGAACAGTTACATTATCCTCAGAGTGGACTGCAATATCACTGGATGATTCAACATTTGATTGTACATTTGTAACAGTCCGAATGATATACCATTCAGGTTTTTTAACTGGTATATTACTCACTGGAATTTCTAGTTGATCATTTGTCTCCTGAGTTATCCTTGCTTTATGAAATCTCTATATATTTTCAACTTGGGCCTCTGAAACTTTCCGAAGTCAATCCCTTTGTAAAATTCTTATAAAATCTCCCCTATTTTGGACTTTGTAAACATTAGACCCAAAAACAGTGACTACCTGATATGGAGTGGAGCTCCAAATGTTCTCTAGTTTATGCCTTCCCTCGAAACCTTGAATTCTCACCATAACCCAGTCTCCAGGTTTCAGAGCTTCTCCTTTACATTTGTAATCATATTGTTTCTTGCTCTTTAGGCCAGACTTCTCAGAGACGAAATTCACTATATTTTGAGCTTCTTCCAATCTTTGTCATCTTTTATGAATCCACTCACTCATATTTAAATGATCTTCCTCATTTAATTCTGTTGAAGAGCAACGGAGAGGCATTAGAGAGTCTCTACCCAGAAATAAATATGCGGGGCTATAACCTGTGGAACTGTGTATCGTACTATTATAAATTTGATTAATTTCACATAAATAATCTGACCAACATCTTCTCTTTTCTTCAGCCTTAATTTTTATTGTATGGAATAACGTTCTATTAAAACGCTTACACGTGCAATTTCCTCTTGGGTGGTATGGAGTGGTTCTGGACTTTTTAATATTATACCAGGAACAAAGCTCTTTGATGATATCCGATTCAAAATTTCTTTCTTGGTCTAAGTGTATTCGCTTAGGTATCCCATAAGCTGTAATCCAATGTTTTATTAACATTTTTGCCATGGTCTTAGCTGACTAATCTTTGGTTGGGACTGCTATTGTGAAACGTGAGAATATATCACAAATAATCAGTACATTCTCATAACCTTTTGAATCACGATCGAGAAGAGTATAATCCATAGCTACTACTTCCAGGGGTTGTTTGACAGTGAAACAAGTCATGGGCACACTCTCTTTTGGACAAACTTCCTTTGAAAGGGATACACCTGGTACAGTTCTTTACCCAGCTCTCCACATCTAAAGACATTTTTAACCAAAAGTATTTTCTTCTCAGATTTCTCAGCATACTGTCACTACTGAAATGTCCAGAACGAATACTGGGAACGTTAAAATTGGAGCAGATATAAGTTTTTCTTTCAAACTTTCAAATGCAGTCTGACACAACTCATCCCAAATAAACAGTATTTCTTTTCGATGTTTCTTTGCTTTACCAGTTAAACGATGTAACAGTGCCGCCACTTGAGCAAAATTTTGGACAAACCTCCTGTAGAAACTGGCGAATCCCAGGAAACTTCTCAACTTCATTTTAGTGTTCGATGGAACCCAATCCCAAAAACTTTACTTTGCAGCTCAATAGCTTACATTTAGCTGGCTTCTGTTTCAAACCACATTGTTGCAGACAGGACTGTCTCTCTGTGTCATGTATTCAGCGCTGCATGCATCTGGTAGCGCTATACAAATGTTAATAATAATAATAATAATTTCATGAAAATTGGACCCATATACCAGGATATCATCTAAATACAACAGAAGTATTTGGAAAACATACATCTGCAAGGCCATCTTCATTAAGCGTTGGAAACTTGCCAGGGCATTGCACAAGCCAAAGGCATCCTGGTCCACTCGAACAGGCCAAACGTTGTAGTCACTGCTGTCTTATGAGTAGATTTGGGATCCATTCCCATTTGGAAGTAGACTGATGTGAGATCCAGGGACGAGAACCAAACATTACCCAAATATCCAGAGACTCATCTATCCTGGGTAAAGGATATGCATCTTTGATGGTTACCACATTTAATTTTCTGTAATCACAGCAGAATCTTAACGACCCATCCTTCTTCCTAATAACTACAGCTGGAGACACCCATTGACTGTTGTTCCTTTTCAAAATCCCTTGATTCATGAGTTCAAAAACATGTTGCTTAAAATCGTTATATAGACGGGGAGACACTCTTCTATATGGTTGCTTGATGGGAGCTGTATCACCGGTTTCAACTGAATGAGTTACCAATGAAGTGAAGCCAATATCCTTATTGTCAATTGAAAATACTTTTTTATGCTTAAGCAAAAGTTGTTTCAACTATGTAGCCTGCTCTTCAGTAAGAGATTCCCAATCAACCTTTACCACTGGGACCTCCTCCACGCTCTTGACCTTCCTCAGAATGCTGACTGAAATCTGCGACCTCTTCTGGACACAAAATAGCATCAGGCTTCACCACCTCTGCAACTCTGGCTCTTGGAGGAATAACCAGTTCTTCATTTCCCACATTCATGACCCTCACAAAAATGTTTCCTTTTTCAGGCGTTATTAATGTATTGGCTACCAAAAGACTATCTGTACAGTGTCTATTCCTTGTTACAGTTACCATCATAGAGGAAGCCCTCATCCCCTGCACTGTCTGGCATTTTTCCTGGAGAATTTTCTCAGACATGGGAGGAATGACTAATGGGTTTCTTCCAACAGTCTTCACAAAACCCAAGCGTTCTGTATCTGTCCTGTCAAATACTTTTTACAGCTCTATTGCCGCAGAAATACATTTTAATTCTTTGGCATCTAGATTTTTGGTAAAAGTGCTCAAATCTTTAAAGAAACCATCCAGATATTTTAAAACATTCATCCCTACTATTCCGAGCACCTGTTCTTCTCCCTCAGAGACAAACTTGGTATCTCTGACCACAAAGATGCACCTTTCTGGAATTTTTTGTCCCATGCACTGTACTTCTGCCGCAATGCAGCCAATCACTGGAAGCGCTGTTCCACTCGCAACGGACACAATAATCCAGCTAGCGTCCTGTAGCCCTTCGACATTCTTAAAGTTTTTATAATAATGGCTAGCCACTATTGTGGACACATTAGACCCTGTATCTACAGTACACTCTGAGGGGCATAATCGAATGAGGAGCCCACGTTTTCATGAGGGCATCCTCGCAGGATGGCCCCGCGAAGGGGCGGGGAAACCCGTATTATCAAAACAAGATGGGCGTCCATTTTTCGTTTCGATAATACGGTCGGGGTCACCCAAATCTCAACATTTAGGTCGACATTAGAGATGGTCGACCTAAATGTTGAGATGGTCGACCTTAGAGATGGTCGACCTAAATGTTGAGATTTGGGTGACCCCCGACCGTATTATCAAAACGAAAAATGGACGCCCATCTTGTTTTGATCTTTTATCATTGCTGGTTTGATATATTTATATTTAGTGTTTGATTACATTCGTACTTTTAGGTTTTACGTTTTTAGAGTTGCTCCTTTCAGAAGGTTTCAAATTAGGTATGTGTCCACCACTCCATTTTTATTATTTAATATGTTACACAATATTTTCACATATTTATATATGTTCAAGGTCTAATGTTGTATATCAGTGCCCTTGCTTTGCTGTTTTTATGTATATGTTCTTATATAGATATTTATTATTTATTATATATATGTTGGGAATCATATACATGCTTGTATATATATACAATTTTTAAATACATGCGTTTTTTTGTGATGGGATGATTTATTTATTTATTTGTATTAAGTGGTCCTTTCTATGTACACCACGTACTTATTTATTCATGTTTAGATTTTACATACATGTATGTATAACATTTTATTATCATTTTATAGCTTATACATTATCTATTTGTTCATGAATATATGAGAAACTATGGTGGTATGTTGTTTTTATATGTTAAGTATGTTGTTTTTATATTTTAAATTTGATGTTTTATTTATTATTATTCAATCTGTTTGTTTATTGTAGCCCCTGACGCAGCCCTTGGTGGGCGAAACACAGCCTGTGTCGGGCAATTTGATTACATGCGGTATCTTCAATAAAATCTTTCTGATGTTATATTGATCTGCTGGCTTCTTTTTCCATATTGGATTTTGCAGATCGCTTGCCTTGTTGTTTTTTGAGTAAAACCCGATATAAATCCTGATGCCTAAATTAGGCATGGAGCGGGTGAATGCGCATAGATTTTAGAAATGCTCATGACCTACCCATTCTATGCCAATAACCACGACCACTTTTCATCTATCAGGCTTATTTTCGAAAGTGATCGCCGGCCATTTCCTGACATGAATCGGGAGATGGCCGGCGATCTCTCAAAAGCTGCCAAATCGGTATAATCGAAAGTGGCGTTTTTGACAGCGTCGCTTTCCCATCGCTTCGCCGGCGAAAGTTCAAGGGGGCGTGCCGGCGGCTTAGCGAAGGCGGGACATGGGTGGGCATGGGCGTGGCTACCAGATGGCCAGCTTTCGTGGATAATGGAAAAAAAAAAGCGGCGTTAAACAGTATTTTGCCAGGTTTACTTGGTCCTTTTATTTTTACGACCAAGCCTCAAAAAGGTGCCCCAACTGACCAGATGTCCACTGGAGGGAATGGAGGATGACTTCCCCATAGTCCCCCAGTGGTCACCAGCCCCCTCCCACACTAAAAAAATAAAAATCAAATGTCATACCCAGTTCCCTGACAGCAGTATGCAAGTCCCCAGAGCAGTTTTTAATGGGTGCAGTGCACTTCAGGCAGGCAAGCCCAGGCCCATCCCCCCTACCTGTTACACTTGTGGTGCTAAGTGTTGAGCCCTCCACCCCCCCCCCCACAAAAAAAAAACCCACTGTACCCACATGTAGGTGCCCCCTTCACCCCTTAGGGCTATGGTAATGGTGTACAGTTGTGGGGAGTGGGTTGTGGGGATTTGGGGGGCTCAGCACCCAAGGGAAGGGAGCTATGCACCTGGGAGGTTTGTTTGTATTTTTTTTAAGTTTTAGAAGTGCCCCCTAGGGTGACCGGTTAGTGTCCTGGCATGTGAGGAGGACCAGTGCACTACAAATGCTGGCTTCTCCCACAACCAAATGCCTTTGATTTCGCCAGGTTTGAGATGGCCGGCATTTTTTTCCCATTCTCGCTGAAAAACAAAACCAGCGATCTCAAACCCGGTGAACTCTGGCATTTGGCTGGGCTAAACCGTATTATCGAAAAAAAAGATGGCCGACCATCTTTTTTGATAATACGGTTCCGGCCAGCTGTAGCGCCGCCGCCACAATAGATCGCCAGCAAACTATTTGGCCGACGACATTCGATTATGCCCCTCCAAGTGACATATTTACGCACACCACATTACAGAATATGCTTAGCAAGTAAATTCTAATTAATTCCAATTAGTGCTAATTGGTTGTTAGCATCCACTAGCAGTGCTGATTAGCTTGTTAACTAATTAATTTATGTGCCTTGTTATGGAATAAGCTTCAATTTCCTCATGGAAATCTTGGTACAATTTATGGAATCCTAGGGATAGTTGTGTCATTTTACAAACCTAGATGTATAAGTGCCACCAATTAACTTGTGAAGTTGTAATTTATTTTGTCTAAAATTTGGATGAGGAATTATCAATTGAAGATTAAGGACAATTAACTCCCTTAATTCCTCATGTAAAGCCATATCACTTTTGAAAAGTTGCGTGTGCCTCTGAGTTGGCAGAAAAGCTGATAGGGAAATCTTTGCCCAAAATGTGTATTTCATATACAAGATGGGGATTTCAAGTGAAGAATTTTGGCCTGCCAAGCACGATCCCTTGTCATGTGGATCTCAATATAGAAATAGCAACTTTCTAAAATCACCCTTTACATGTATATGTGGTCTACATATATAAATGCCACTAAGAAATTGAGATTAGACAAATCTTTCCTTTTTACAGCTCTAAAGTTTCATAGAATTTTTCAGTCTCAACATCTAAATGCCAATGTTGAGACTGAAAAATTCTATGAAATTTTAGAGCTGTTAAAAGGAAAGATTTATCTAATCTCAAGTTCATAACCACTCTTCCTTCCCAGCTTTACATTCTATATGCATAGAACCACACAATCTGGTAAAAACTGCTCCACTGTGATAAATAGCAATATATAATTTAAAACAATTTGAGCTCCATAAAATTGCTCATGGCATTTTTTTCCCTGTCCCCAATAAAAGATAATGACTGCATTTTACAAAACATGTCAATTTAGTAAATACGAAGTCACATTCAGCCATCCTGTATACTTCCAATTGTAAACCCTTTTCATGGATATGCACTAAGAATAGTCAGGTCAAGTGTGTTTTGAATTCACTTCATCCCACTACCTTGGCCACTGAATGTTTCAAGTAATATCTTTTACAGCTAGTCTACAGCAGGAAGCTTAATAGGGCTGCTGTTTCCATAACAACAAATAGGATTTGAGCAAAAACACAATGCTCAGTGGTTACTGTTCTTCACAGCAGGAAAAAGCAGTTATTCAAAATTACAAGCAGCATGACATTGAAAAAATATGTTAAACCGAGGGGTGCTAAAAGTTTTGCTCCATATTCAGTAAATGTTTAACTCATAAATGCATGACAGGAGAGCCGTGAGTCCTAGCAACACAGAATGGGTTTCCAGTTTCGAGAGGTGCACAAAAGAAATTAAAGGACAGCAGCTTACTTAAATTTTCTAGAGCTGTCAGAACAAGAGAAAGAAAGAAAGAAAGAAAGAATGAATGAATGAATGAATGATTCCCAGTTAGTATTGCATGCTTCCGGTTTTGGTATAATGAACCTCTGTGATTTAGATCTGAAATTTCCTTTGCAAGTATTTGAATGTTTTGTTTCAAATCATAGGATTGTTCTTTCGGTTTTATACTGATAGCTCTATTGAACCCTATATTCAGAAAATGATGAGTGTTTGATATACAGATAAAGAAACTTCACTATTAAATTAGATCAGGAGTTCTCAACCCAGTCCCAGCCAATCAGGTTTACAGGATACCCACAATGAGTATGCATGATATAGATCTGCATACAATGGAGCCAGTGGTTGTAAATTTATTTCAAGTTATTTTAGTACAGTGTCTCACTGCATAAAATGAGAATGGGGCGATATAGTGGTTAGAGCCATAGGTTGATAACCTTGAAATCCTGGGTTTATCTCCTGCCCCTGGCATCGATATGCCTAGTGACCTACAATATATCACTTACTATCCTGTTGCCTCTGATGCCCTTTTGACAGTCAACTCTGTGGGTCAGGGACCTATTGTCATTGAATACTGATAAGCACCATAGAGCTATGTGCATATGCATTTTTTGCTGAGACACAGAAAACTTTGATTTTGGGGACATGGCAGGGATGTCACTCATGTAAGGTCCTTAAGGTAGTAATTCTATAATATAGGTACTAATATTTACATGTAATTGTCACGGACTGTCACGGAGTCCAGAGTAGTGACCCCTTGGGCCACTGCCAGTGACCGGCAGCAGCAGGTTAACCACCCAAACAGGAAGCAAGGCTGAACAGAGACAGGCTGGTACAAGCAGGACTGGAACTAGCAGGATGGGAACTGAAGCTGTAGATGAGCAGGACTGGAACAAGCGGACGGGAGCTGAAGCTGTAGATAGGATTCTCAAACAGGATTCAGGATTCTCAAATAGGCTTGACTGGAACTGGATTTTGGAATGGGCTTGGCTTGGCTTGACTGGAACTGGATTCTGGAACATGCTTGGGAAACAGGAAGAAGACAGTCCACAGCAGCCATAGGGTCTGGTCACCAGGAGGCAAGGTGAGTGTAGGCATGGGATACAGTCACAACCGTGACAGTAATTACACAAATAAATGTTTAGAATAATGGCATATGTTCTCTCTAAGCCAGAGGTTCTCAGTATAGTCCTCGGGACACACCTAGCCAGCCAGGTTTTCAGGATACCCATAATGAAGATGCATGAATTAGATTTGCATAGATTGGAAGTCATGCATGCTCTAGAACTCTTTGCCAGAGGATGTAGTAACAACGGTTAACCTATCTGGATTTAAAAAAGGTTCGGACAAGGAGGAAGTGACATTGTGGTGCTGGATGGCCACCTAGAGGTCTAACATCACCACTTCTCTGCTATTAATAATGCAATCTATTGTCATCTGTGCTATCTGACTTTTTTCACCTCTTGCACTGCTTGGAGATCGAGGTTGTTATGAGCAAGGCTTCTTCATCACTTTGGAAGGAGGGAGAGCATCATTCTATCAGGCAGTCTGGTAAGGGCCTACATCGCCATTTGTCGCCGGCTCCCCTTTCCCCTTCTGACTTGGACTCTGATCCATCCCAGGCTGAGATGCGGGTAGCGCTCTCTAAGAGGGGGCAATTGAAAGAGCTTGTAAAATGGCTTGAGGATATCCGCTCCAAAATAAAAACCTCTTAAGAAGAAATCTTTGACCATATGGATACCATTTACACCTACCTCTGGGAACTGGGAAGCTGTGTGGAGGACCCTGAGACACAGGTTGATGAGCAATCAGAACACATGACTAACAGAGACTCCCATCTCCTCCTTCAACTTTCCTGATTAGGGAGAGAGTCAGTATTGCAGCACAAACCCCAATTTAAACAGTTCACTTTTCCGCTTCAACCTTTTCTCCCCCTGTCCACCTACTACTGGTCCAGGGGTATGTAAGGGTCCCACCCTTTCACTGTCAGCATCAGTAATGATATTTTGGCACAATACTTAAGTAAGCCTCGCCAAACGCCAAATAAAAACTCTCCTCATAGGGATAACTTGACAGGCAAAATTGATCCGTCCAATCAAAGACTGAACCTGCTGTAAAGTAAGCTTTTTTTGCTACACAAGCATCTTCTATAGCTCAAACTAACTTCAATGCATTCTCCCGAGGCATCCTAGACTCCATGCAATCAGAATCCAATTCAATACCTAGAAAGGTAAATGCTGTAGCAGGACCTTCAGACTTTTCATCAGCTAGCAGGACTCCAAATTCCTTGGCTACTGCCTGAAAAGCCTCCACCAGTTCTCTGCACTTTGCTGTACCTGCCACCCCCATAAACAAAATTTTAACACAATGCACCACATCGCTATTACTCACCACCCACTGCACTACTCATTGTAAAAAGGTAGCAAAAGTCTCAAAATAGGCACAGGCTATAGAAAAATTCATCGGCATGCAGTGGTCAAAATAATAGCACCCATAAACTCAGCAGCCAGTTAAATATAGATTTGGGTACCCACAGCCTTTTCTTTTTATCTTCCTCTTTACTATCCACTCTTCTCTTATGGTTCCCCATGTCTGAGTCCTTTGCCAACAAAGAAAAGACATCCACATATTTACCCTGCAAAATTTGGTGCTTTGACTTCTGAGACAACTGCCACACTAATGGGGCAATGACACGAAGAGTGTGACCTCACTGTGAAGTGTTAGCTACTGATGTATTCCCTGACAATACCAGCTGTACTGAGGACCTAAGGTTTGAACGCCCATTGTAATGGAAGATTTAAAGGATTGCTTTTCAATCCTGCTTTGATCGATAATGAACTCTGAAATCTTCTGTCTTTGACCGAAAGTAACTTTTCTTGTAAATACAAAAACAAGTTGCAGAAGATAAGACACAGCTCTAATTAATTTGGTATACAAAGGGGAGGATGGTGCTTGTTTTCAGAAGTTCAGCCTGGTCACCTGGACTTGGAAAACATGTGACCACATTCCCACAGTATGGCTTGTTTACCTAGACAGAGAAGCATTCTGCAATTTCCCTTAGCTCTGAACATGAGTTCTGAGCCTAATAAAAAGGGGAGTTTCTTCCAGTGAAATTGGTAGTTCATCTGTAAGTAACGTACGTACTGTGCAGAGGACTTGTTCCTGGTCTAAAAAGCTTCTGGCTTTCGCTGTAACGGGCCTCCCCAGCTGATGATAAGAGCCTGGATGATGTAAGAACCAGTGATGTTGTATGTATAATATGTATATGTATAGTACTACTACTACTACTACTACTATTTAGCATTTCTATAGCACTACAAGGCGTACGCAGCCCTGCACAAACATAGAAGAAAGATAGTCCCTGCTCAAAGAGCTTACAATCTAATAGTGTATTATTGCTTCTTTTCCTGGTCTAAGAACTCTTAGCATTGCTTAGATGTAGAGACCAGTGATGTAATGATTGTTTATATAACTAATCATTGTGTGTGTATATAGCTAACCAATGTATATATCTTAATCATTGTAGATTTTAGCACCTCTAATAAAGGTTTCATTTATCTCATACGAATCCAAAAGAATCCACGGTAATTATTAAGTAGTCTGTGTCAGTGAGACAGGCTGTAAATCCATAGCAGTACACCTATATAACCCATCATTTCCCCAATCAGACTCCAAAGAAGAAGAGGAGGGTGATGAACCTGTGGTGTTTGATTCCCAGATCTGAAGAGCACTGAAGCTGCTACTCCTATGTATTCAGTTCTCCCAAAAGACATTTTACCACTTTATTTAAATTCTAAAGAAACTTTTTGTCTCAGACACTTTGATGCCACTACCTGCCCCTAGCATTTGCTCCCTCTGACCCACTAATATCCTGCCCACTCTCCCCTTCCCCAGCTTCAAGCACACATGTATCTTCCAGTTCTGACTCACCCATCAGGAGGCCATCTCCTCCACGAGCCACTGCCACTGATGGAACCTCCACAGCTGAAGAAGAGATTGACTCTGTAGACATGCTGCCTCTTTGCATCCCAGAAGTACACCCAGAAGATACTCAACTCCTATCCCACTTGGACTGGACAGACCTTGTAGGAGAAAGAACCCCATGATCACCTTCCAAGTCCACTTCTCTAAAACCCTCTCACTCTGCATCCTGCCAGGCAACTGCATAGGGGATTTAACAAACTGCACTGGCTGCCGGACTACATGCTTGCACACACCTCTAACACTCCCCCCCCCCCCCCCCCAAGTCCCAGATGTCCTACAATGAATCCCCTTTCATGGAGCCATAATAAAACACTAAACACACCACCACCATGCGCAAAAATCCTAATAATCTTCACCTTTTACAATCCAATACCTCAACACCCCCCCCCCCCCACCCACCCACACACACACACACACACACATGAGAAGCAGTCTGGTTGCATACAGTAACAAGGCAAGCACCAGGACAGCAGCACATCAAAACCATGATCCTCTGTCCTGTTTGTATGAATGGATCCTCTCTTATCATGATTTTGTAGTTCTTTTCTTTTAAATTTTTTGTGTTAGATTGCAAACTGCTTTGTCCTGCTTTGTCAGTTGAAGGTGGTATAGTAAGTTGAAAATAAACAAATAAATACATCCAGCATTGCAAGAAGCAACCTTAAACAACAGAGCTGCGTACTGCCTTTCAGACGTGAGTTGCAGCATTTCCAGCCCTGCCAAAAGCTCATAGGAACCCAGTTCAGAAAACTTCTGTCTCCATACCTACCAACTCCCACCAACCTCAGAAACCTCTCAGTAAGGCCTAACACCACCTCACAAAACTGCCTCACCACCTGGGCTCCACACAGAGTAAAACCCCACCAACAGCCCGTTCCAGCTCCTTCTTAATAACAGTGATTCTGATTGAAGTAGGTGCAATGCTTGCCTACATCAATCCAAACCCAACTCCTCCTGTTCTTAGCCTCCCCTACCCATAACCCTTTCACCTCAGTTCTGTTACAATTTTAAACCTTACAAATCTTCAGTGCTGATGACTCAGCCATGTTATGGCTCCCTCCCTGTCACCCAGAGAAGGAGCCACTTAAATATGGCAAAACAGTGAAGTATTGTATCCCATAGCAATTTTGAAAGCTTGCTACATTAGATTATCTATTGCTTTCCATAGTATTAAAGACATGAAAGCTACAATGTGCATGTTCAGAACTGTACTTAAACTAAAGTGTAGGTTCCATTAGCAAAGCTGCTAACACATTTCAAGCATGTGCTATTTCAAGCACAGTTATGCTTATTACCAGGTGTCTGATATATACCATCCATTTTCTATGCACTTTTGTTTAAATTCTATTCTTAAACTAATTGCTTTCAGACTGATATTTTTTTGTAACTTGAGGTGGTATGGAAGGACCAATTATCTGTAACAGCAATCTACAGGAAATGACAAATTATGTTTTAAATAATTGAAGGGGAATGGCAAAGCTCAGTAAAATTAGAAGCTGGGAACTGTTAAAAGATACATCTTCTTATCTTAGAGCTAATTGTTTTCATCCATTTAGTTATGTCCTATAGCTCTTATAGTATTGATTTTTTTAAACTTTTCAATAAAATTAAAAAGATTTAGGGACATGAAAAGTGAAATGATGATCACAAACATTTATCTATAACCCTAGAGCAGCAATTACAATATGGAAATTAAGGACATATATTTTAGCTGGAAATTTGAGAGGTTCCAGGGTAAATTGGGTTTTCAAATGGGAAAATAATATTTAAAATTTGCTCTGGACCCTTAGTGTGGAACCCTCTTCCTCTCTCACTGCCAAATAGCACAGGGAATACCTCTTTTGACTTTTCATCAGTGTGAAAACGGTATCCCTGAGCAACATCAAATATTTTGAACCATGGACTTCTGGTCTCCTTACTGCTACCTGATGTAGCTGTACCAGTCATTTGTTAGAGAGAGAGAGAGAGAGAGAGAGAGAGAGAGATTATGAAGTACAGTAAAAGAAACACATGTGTTAAGATGGTCACATTCCCCCAAATTCTATATAGTGTGCTTAAAGATCCACACCAAAATGCAAGCTGATAAGTACATAAGTATTGCCATACTGGGACAGACCAAAGGTCCATCGAACCCAGCATCCTGTTTCCAACAGTGGCCAATCCAGTCACAAATACCCGACAAGATCCCAAAAATGTACAAATCATTTTATACTGCTTATCCCAGAAATAGTGGATTTTCCCCAAGTCCATTTAATAACGGTCTATGGACTTTTCCTTTAGGAAGCCGTCCAAACCTTTTTTAAACTTCGCTAAGCTAACCACCTTTACCACATTCTCTGGCAACGAATTCCAAAGTTTAATTACACGTTGATTCTATAACAATGTGCTTAACTTAACAAGCTTAGGGGCCCTTTTACTAAGCCACGGTAGGCTCTATGGGTGTGCAGCATATGCCCAGATGAGACTACCGCCAGGCCAGTGTGCCCTCCAGATTTGCTGTGCGCCCATAATGTGTGGATGAATTATTTATTTATTTCCTCCTACACGCGATCGGCACTTGGCTGTCACTGCGCATGTAGCACATGAGCCTTTACCGCTAGATCAATGGGTGGCATTAAGGGCTCAGGACAGTTTTGGGCACACGCTGGCTTAATTTTTACCACAGGCCCTTTTCCCGTCCCATTAAAAAAAGCCCCTTTTTGTAGATTCGGTAAAAACTGGCCCGGTGCGCATCCAATACATGTGCCTACACTACCGCAGGCCACATTTCACCATGGCTTAGTTCAAGAACCCCTTAACAAGCTAATGAGCGCTGATAACAGCACTTAGCAAACAATAATGAGTACTAATTGGCAATAATTAGAATTTATGCAAATTTAAGCATATACTGCATCTAAATCTAGGTGATAATTATAGAATATGCTTAGCACTGATATCAGCACCAAATTTTGAGGTGCCATATATAGAATCACCCCCATTATGGAGCCAATTTTCAGCCTGCTGTGGTCAGCAGTTTTTAAGCTGATGCCCATCATGGGCAGAATTAAGCCTGAATGTTCAGTGCTGGGTCACGTCTAGGCACTGGCATGGAATTGTTTTTACCAAGGCTGTTTTTAGTCATTTGCATGTTTATTTTCTTATTTCAATATGTGAGCTCACATGATTTCATTTACTCAAAGTTTTCATCATTAACAAACTAATGATCAAAACCCCGCACTGTTCCAAAACAGCGCTCCAAAAATAGCGCTAGAACAGCGCGGGGCATTATTAGACCTATGATCAGAGATAATTGCATGCAAATTTAAGCACGCATTTATCTCTGATCATGGGCTAGAAGTGCGGGAGAATTGTGCCTGAGCATGCGCTCAGCACAATCCTCCCGCACTTATTTGACAGGTCCGGGCTGTCAAAAGCACAAACCTGTCAAATGCAGGGGCTGGAGGTCCATGGGACCACCAGGACCCAACTACCCCTGCCCTGAGCAACGGGGTCTGGAGGTAACCAATGAGATCAACCAAAGCCTCCAAATAATGCACTTCTGGGCAGATGCATTTCGGTTAAAACTCAATGCAGAAAAAACACAATGCCTTATACTCACCTCACAACACAACACAAATAAATTCTCTACCATAACCACATTTCCCTTCCAGTCTCACATACATTGAAAATTCTTGGAGTCACTCTTGACCGAAATCTCACACTTGATAATCACGTGAAGAACACAGCTAAGAAAATGTTCCACTCCATATGGAAACTTAAAAGAGTAAAACCTTTCTTCCCGAGATCCATCTTTCTCAACCTGGTACAGTCAATGGTGCTAAGCCACCTGGACTATTGCAACGCACTCTACGCCGGCTGTACAGAACAGAACATCAAGAAACTTCAAACAGCCCAAAACACCGCAGCCAGACTCATATTTGGAAAGACAAAATATGAAAGTGCACAACCCTTAAGAGAGAAACTACATTGGCTTCCACTTAAAGAACGAACCACATTCAAGATATGTACGATTGTTCATAAAATCATCTACGGAGACGCTCCAACGTATATGTCAGACCTCGTTGACTTACCTCTCAGAAATTCTAAAAGGTCTTCCCGCACACTTCTCATCCTACACTTCCCGAGCTGCAAAGGATTAAAATACAAACTAACGCAGGCTACCAGCTTTTCCTACCTGAGCATGCAGCTGTGGAATGCACTACCAACTCATTTGAAAACAATTAACAAAATAACTAACTTTTGCAAATCCCTGAAAACCTATCTCCTCAATAAAGCCTATCATGAGAATACATAGCCTAACTACCATACTTCATCATACCACTATACTTAGAACGATGCCTCTATATAACTGTATGCTTAGTCCTTCTATGTAATCCTCGATCTCATTGTAATACCAAATGTATCCTTGATCTCATTGTAATACCAAATGTATCTTCTACCCTGGAATGGTGATGCCATTACAGGTTTTGTAAGCCACATTGAGCCTGCAAATAGGTGGGAAAATGTGGGATACAAGTGCAATAAATAAATAAATAGTGGGCGACCAACCAACCAACCCCCCCAGCGACAGGGTGTAGGACTTGCCGGTGGGGGGGGGGGGGGGGGAAGGTGCCGGTACACTGTACCGGTGTGTACCGGCACAAAAAAGCCCTGTTAATATCACAATTAGATTACTGCAATGGCCTATATTTAGGCCTTCCACACTATCCTATCTACATAGCCTTCAAATAGTTCAGAATGCAGCAGTCCAGATATTAACTGCAACCTATCAAAATGCCCATATTAGTCTTGTACTCTTTTCTTTGCATTTGTTATTGGTACTTTGGAAGATCTGTTCCAATATTAACTTTCATCTATAGAGCATTAAGAATAAACACTTACTACTACTCGTCAGTTGGAACCCATGCTCAAGTTTTTGTAGTGGCTGGTTTGATGCTCTGGTATTTCTTACCTAAGCATATAAAATTAATAAGACATTTAGGGGTCCTTTCACTAAAGCATGGCAAGGCCCTCATGGGCTTGCCTTGTGCCAATTTGGCACTACCACCGGACTACCACGGGGAGGGGGGTAGCACTGGGGGCTGGGTAAAAGGGGAGTGATCCCTGTGGGACTCCACAGTCTGCAACCCATTGGGGGGATGAAATTAGGAGATTTGACTTGATAGGATCTAGATTTTTAAAATTCTTGGAACCAATTTAGGACAGACTTTCCTATATTTAAGTTGTCCACTAGTGCAAGTAGCAAATTATGGTCTACCACATTGCAGGAAGACCTTAGGAAATTGGAAGACTGGGCATCCAAATGGCAGATGAAATTTAATGTGGACGAATGCAAGGTGATGCAGGTTGGAAAGAATAATCCGAAACACAGTTACCTGATGCTAGGGTCCACCTTGGGGGTCTACGCTCAAGAAAAACATCTGGGTGTCATTGTAGATTATACACTGATATCTTCTGCTCAGTGTGCAGCTGTGACCAAAAGAGCCAAGAGGATGCTAGGAATTATTAGGAAAGGGATGGTGAATAAAACCAAAAATATTATAATGCCCTTGTGTCTCTCCATGGTGCATCCACATTTTGAGTATTGCGTTCAGTTCTGGTCGCCATATCTCAAAAAATATATAGCGGAATTAGAAAAGGTTCAAAGAAGAGAGACTAAAATGATAAAGGGGATGGAACTCCTCTTGCATGAGGAAAGGCTAAAAAGGTTAGGGCTCTTCAGCTTGGAAAATAGACAGATGAGGAGAGATATGACTGAGGTCTACAAAATCCTGAGTCATGTAGAACAAGTAGAAGTAAATCGATTTTTTACTCATTCCAAATGTACAAAGACTAGGGGACACTCAAGGAAGTTCCATGGAAGTACTTTTAAAACAAATAGGAGAAAATATTTTTTCTCTCAATAAATAGTTAAGCTCTGGAACTCTTTGCTCGAGGAGGTGGTAACAGCGGTTATATCCGTGTTTAAAAAAAAGGTTTGGACAAATTCCTAGAGAAAAAGTCCATAGTCTGCTATTGAGACAGACATGGGAAGCAACTGCTTGCCCTGGGATTTTTAGTGTGGAGTGTTGCTATGATTTGGGTTTCTGCCAGGTACTTGTGACCTGGCTTGGCCACTGTTTAAAACAGGATACTGGGCTAGATGGACCAATGGTATGGTCCAGTATGGCTACTCTTATGTTCTTATCTTCAGACATTTACTATATTACAATGTATCTTTAGCCCATCATGTAAAACCAAATTAAACATGTAAGTGGTAAGGCATACATGTACAAATACTGTATCATTGTTACTTAAATATGTAAACAGCACAACCAGTAAGGCAGCATCTGCACAAGTATGTGAGCTGGTATCTTTTTTGTTACATATTCTTTTGGTGGCCGAGATATATGTATTTTGCAAAAGACCACGAGTTCAGTGAGCCTTATAAGACTACAAGTTCAGTGAGCCTTTTGAAAAACATACTTTACATTTTGAATATCCCAACTTAAACATCCATTTTCCAAACTAGATTGCCTATACAAAATCGAGCTTCACATGTGGTAACTTAGACAGCTTCTGGCACTTGTATTCATTTATTTATTGCACTCATTAAATAGTCCAATTTTTGTTCAGATCATAAAAAGGTTATTTCTTTACTACAATATGATTCATTTTTTTAAAACTATTTTTCTGTGTATATTTTCTGTCCTCAAATTTAATTACCTAGAGGTTCTTTGGTTTCATGCTGGTGATATTCAGAGCAATTTAGTTAAAAATTTAATGCCAGGAAAAACAATATCAGCTGTATCACCATTCTTGGAAGGCAAAGGTAATTTTAATATATTATACTGCCAGCAGCAGAATGAGCACAAATGTGAGGTCATGATTATTAACTCTCAGAACCTGCTAGAATGCTATCCATCAATCAAATGATTTTGCCGAGCTCCAAATACTAATGCAAGAAAATTAGAATTAAATTTTTGTTTACCAGGAAAGCCAGACCATGACATGCATTATAGGTTCAGTTCTAACAAATTGTTTTGTGTACAGCGCTGTGTATATCTAGTAACACTATAGAAATTATAAGTAATAGTAGCAGCAGTAATATTCTGAACTCTTTATAGTCAAAAAGTTGTTTCTTCTGTCTGGCAAATAACATTAATCGCACTATGGAGCTCATTTTCAAAAGAGAGAAACGTCCAACATTCCATTATAGAATACTAGCATAAGATGGCATTGTTGCACCTATGTTTAGGCATGTCCTAGGTGTGCCAAGTAACATGCATAATTTATAGCTTTCTATAAACTATGTACATAACTGGGAGACACACCTATTGCCTACCCATTCTCTGCCCAGGGAGTTAGGTACTATCCCCCAGATTCTGTATAGGTCCACCCAACATTGTTTTGTTAGGAATACCAAAATATGTGACAATCTATTGTATATTCCTATTAGTGGCCATCCAATGTATAACTTATCACATTTAATACCCTGATAAGAATGAACTCAGTGGGTCCAATTCTATCATCCATAGTAGCCAGTCATGAATTGTCAGCGATCATGAGCCTAAGGGTCTGGATCAGTTATTGGTCTCTTCCTTGGGTTTTCTTTCTTCTTTCTGCTGCAGAATGTTGCTTTGATGTTTCACAGAATTTTTTTAGAGGCTGAGATTCAGTTTCTTATTTACTTGGTTTTTTTTTTTGCAGAGGCACCTTAGGTCACAGGCAACCCTGTTTTTCTCATAACTGATTACTTTTTGGCCCTTATCTGGTTCAAAATAAAAGGTTCTGCTTTTCCCATGCATCTGCCAAGCTGGGCATGTTCAGGGGAGAAGTTTTCAACATGGGCTACTGTTAAGATGGGTTATTTTACTGTACTAAAATAGCACGAGTTGAGGTTAAATAACCCGTTTTTACAATAGCCCATATTAATAATGTCCACATTCAAATGGCTATTTTAGAACATACTATTAGCTTTCAGTTCAACTTTTCTGGCAACGTTTGGGCTTAAACTAATTAATGAGCCATTTACAATCAGTAATTAGTCTTCATTGGCAGTCATTTGTAGTTACACATTGATCTGCCCTGTGCTCTATTCTATAAAAGGCACACCTATGTTTTTGGTACACAAAGCCAAAGGGGGTAATGCCATGGGAGGGGCATGGGAAGGCCAGGGATGTTCCCAGGATTTAGGCATGACATTATAGAATAGTGTAATTTATGTGCTCAATTGCCATTAGTTAGCCGCCAGCATTTACACCAGCTTGTGGCAAGCGTGAGTGCTTTCGCCCAAACCCACTTCTCTTCTCCCTCCACTCTCTATCTCAGTCGATGGCACCCTCATCCTCCCCCCCCCCCCCCGTCTCATCTGCCCGCAACCTCGGAGTCATCTTCTACTCCTCCCTCTCCTTCTCTGTGCATATCCAGCAGATAGCCAAGAGCTGTCGCTTCTTTCTCTATAACATCAGCAAAATTCGCCCTTTCCTCTCTGAGCACACCACCCGAACTCTCGTTCACTATCTCATTACCTCTCGCCTTGACTACTGCAACCTACTTCTCACTGGCCTCCCACTTAGCCATCTATCCCCCCTTCAATCTGTTCAGAACTCTGCTGCACGACTTATCTTCCGCCTGGACCGATATGCTCATATCACCCCTCTCCTCAAGTCACTTCACTGGCTTCCGATCAGGTACCGCATACAGTTCAAGCTTCTCCTACTAACCTACAAATGCACTCAATCTGCAGCCCCTCATTACCTCTCTACTCTTATCTCCCCTTATGCTCCTACCCGAAACCTCCGCTCACAGGACAAATCCCTCCTCTCTGTACCCTTCTCCACCACCGCCAACTCCAGGCTCCGCCCTTTCTACCTCACCTCTCCCTATGCGTGGAATAAACTTCCCTGCCAATGTTCAAATCCTTGCTCAAAGCCCACCTCTTCAATGTCGCCTTCGGCAGCTAACCATTATACCTCTATTCAGGAAATCTAGACTGCCCCAATTTGATTGACTGCACATTTTGTCCATTAGATTGTAAACTCCTTTGAGCAGGGACTGTCCTTCTTTGTTAAACTGTACAGCGCTGCATAACCCTAGTAGCACTTTAGAAGTGTTAAGTAGTAGTAGTAGTAAGTAGTAAAGTAAGGCATAAGATGCACGCTAAGCTAGTATTCTGTAAAATCCAGTCCACAAAGAGCACCCTTTGAACAATACTGGCTTAACATAGATCTCTTCGGTGCCTAACTTTGGCAAACATTTACTGAATTCCCCTCTATAGCACTTAGAATGTATGCATAGAATATCTCCTAGTGCACAAAGGTGCCTATCTGTCAATTATGGTGTCTAGCATATACTTCTTAGCACCAACTTATAGAATTGCCCCATTTTGGAATATAGAGGACAACTTTCTTGATATCAACAGCATCTGGGATTGGATGGAAGAAACACACTAAGCAAGCTTCTACAGTAGAATCAGATCAGATTATAGATACCAAGCCCAAAATATACAGTATAATGAAGGTACTTAAAAAGAAATAAACATTCTGTGGATTCAAACATTGCTGTTTTTGCAAATGGGCTTTCATAAAACTGTCCAACCAATATGCTGGTAAACTTATGAATATAGCCTGTTTGCATCCTAGTTTACCAAACTGAAAAGAGGAATTCCCAGGGATGGAGTTGGAGAGGGTTTTCACTTACACAAATATGTTTGAAAAATTCTGCAGGACACAAAACACATCTTGGAATCCCTATAGATTGAAATCCCATGTATAAAAGGGAAAATTGTACTACCATCCACCTTGCCAGGATGAACAAACAGATGTAGAAATGTTATCAGATATTAGGGAGTCTAACAAACTGGAGAACACAATAATAATGAGTAATTTCAATTATTCCAATATTGACTGGGTAAATGCAACATCAGGGCATGCTAGGGAGGTAAGCTTCCTTGACAAAATCAAGGATTGCTTTATGGAGCAGCTGGTACAGGAGCCAACAAAAGGAGGAAAATTCTAGACCTAGTTCTTAGTGGAGCACATGATCTGGTGCAGGAGGCAATGGTGCTGCGGCCGTTGATAAGTGATCATAATATGATCAGATTTGATATCAACTTTGGAGTAAGTACACACAGGAAATCCAATATGTTAGCATTCAATTTTCAAACAGGAGACTATGATAAAATGAGAAGAACAGTGGAAAGAGCAGCTGCAAAGGTTAAAAATTTACATCAGGCATGGATGCTGTTCAAAAATATCATCCTGGTAGCCAAGGCCAGTTATATTCCATGTATTAAAAAAGGAGGAAGGAAGGCCAAACGACAGCCACCATGGCTAAGAAGAGAGGTGAAGGAAGCTATTAGAACTAAAAGAAATTCCTTCAAAATATGGATGAAGAATCTGACTGAAAATAATAAGAAGCTGCAAAAGAAATGGCAAGTCAAATGCAAAGCGCTGAAAAGGAAGGCAAAGAGAAATTTGAAAAAAAGATTGCATTGGAGGCAAAATCACGTGGAGGGGCATAATTGAACGAAAACATCTATCTCCATGGGCGTTTATCTCCGAGAACGGGTCCGTGAAGGGGCGGACCGAACCGTATTTTTGAAAAAAATAGACGTCCATGTTTTATTCGACAATTTGTGAGCTGGGCATTTTTGTTTTTCAGCGATAATGGAAAATGAAAACGCCCAGCTCAAAAACGAATAAATCCAAGGCATTTGTTCGTGGGAGGGGCCAGGATTCATAGTGCACTGGTCCCCCTCACATGCCAGGACACCAACCGGGCACCCTAGGGGGCACTTTTACAAAAACAAAAAAAAAGGTAAAAGAGCTCCCAGGTGCATAGCACCCTTCCCTTGTGTGTAGAGCCCCCCAAATCCCCCTCAAAACCCACTGCCCACAAGTCTACACCATTATTATAGCCCTAAGGGGTGAAGGAGGGCACCTACATGTGGGTATAGTGGGTTTGGGGGGTTGGACGACTAATAAGCATTAAGCAGCACAATTGTAACAGGCAGGGGGGGATGGGCCTGGGTCCACCTGCCTGAAGTCCATTGCACCCCCTAACAACTGCTCCAGGGACCTGCATACTGCTGCCAGGGAGGTGGGTATGACATTTGAGGGTGAAAATAAAAAGTTGTGAAACATCATTTTTTTGTGGTGGGAGGGGGTTAGTGACCACTGGGGGAGTCAGGGGAGGTCATCCCCGATTCCCTCTGGGGGTAATCTGGTCATTTAGGGCACTTTTGGGGGCCTTATTCGTGAAAAAACAGGGTCCAGGAAAAGTGCCCTAAATTCTAGCTACAAATGCATACTTTTTTTCCATTATCGGCGAAAGGCGCCCATCTCTGTTCGGGTGATAACCACGCCCCAGTCCCGCCTTCACCACGCCTCTAACACACCCCGTCAACTTTGTACGCTTCTGCGATGGAGTGCAGTTGAAAACGTCCAAAATCGCCTTTCCATTATACCGATTTATTCGGTTTTGTGAGATAAACGTCTATCTCCCGATTTGGGTCAAAATCTAGGCATTTTTCTCTTTCAATTATAAGGTGGATAGTGAGTAAGAAAAACTGAATCAAATCTCTGTAAACCTGGAAGATGTAATGGGGCAATTTGACAAACTGAAGAAATCTCCTGAACCAGATGGTATTCATCCCAGAGTACTGATAGAATTGAAAAATGAACTTGCAGACTATTGTTAATAATATATAATTTACCTTTAAAATCAAGCATGGTACTGCAAGATTGGAGGGTGGCCAATGTAAGGCTGATTTTTTAAAAAGGATCCGGTGGTGATCCGGGAAATTATAGACTGGTAAGCATGACATTGATGCCGGGCAAAATGGTAGAGACTATTATAAAGAACAAAATTACAGAGCATATCCATAAGCATAGATTAATGAGAAAAACCCAACATGGATTTGGTGAAGGGAAATCTTGCCTCACCAATCTACTACATTTCTTTGAAGGGGTGAACAAACATGTGGATAAAGGTGAGTTAGTTGATATTAAAGGGCATAATCAAACAGGTCCGGCCATCTATATGGGCGGCCATCTCTAAGGCCGGCCCCGTAAAGCGGCATACCCAACCGTATTATCGAAACAAGATGGCCAGCCATCTTCCATTTCGATAATACGGTTGGGGCCGGCCAAATCTCAACATTTTGGCCGGCGTTAGAGATGGCCACCATTGGTTTCCAGCGATAATGGAAACTAATGGCGGCCATCTCAAACTCGGCCAAATCCAATGCATTTGGTCGTGGGAGGAGCCAGCATTTGTAGTGCACTGGTCCCCCTCACATGCCAGGACACCAACCGGGCATCCTAGGGGGCACTGCAGTACACTTCAGAAAAAGCTCCCAGGTACATAGCTCCCTTACCTTGTGTGCTAAGCCCCTCAACCCCCCCCCCAAAACCCACTACCCACAACTGTGCACCACTACCAAACAGCTAGAAAAGGTGACAGTCAAAGCCAGAAGGATGCTTGCATGCATAAGGAGATGAATGTCCAGCAGAAAAAGAGAGGTGATTGTGCCCTTGTATAAGTCTCTAGTGAGGCCTTAATATTGTGTGCAATTCTGGGGACTACACCTATAGAAAGATATAAACATGATGGAGTTGGTCTAGAGGAGAGGCAGAGAGAGAGAGAAAAATATGAAGTTACATAAGAGGGGTGGGATGTTACAGAAGAAAGGACTAGTCAACTTAGACAGCCTGTTCCCATTGACATTGCTGGCACCAGGCTTGAGGAGGTGCAAGACTCTTGGGGAGGGAGGGAGGGAGGGAGGGAGGGAGGGAGGGAGGGGCAGAGGACAGGTGCTGGACTGAAGGGAAGAGAAGGGAAGGGAGAGGTGCTGGATCCATAGTAGGAGAAGAGAGGAAACAGAAGAGAAAACAAGGAACATAGAGCTCTGGACTGTAAGGGGGAAGGGGACCATAGGGGTGAAGGGAAAGGGAGAGTGGACAAGTAAATGCTGGATCATAAGGGAGAAGAGTGGGGTTGATAGTACATTGGGATGGAGGAGAAGGGAGAGGGGAGAGAGAATTGCTGGACCATAGGGGTGAAGGAGAGGGGAGAGGTAATTGTTGGATCATAGGAGTGGAGGGGAAGGGAGAGGAGAGAGGGGACAGGGAGTAATGGACCAAAGGGATGGAGGGGAACGGAGAGGGGACAGGGAGTGCTGGACCATAGGGGTGGAGGAAAAGGAAAGAGGACAAGAAAATGCTGTACTATAGGGGTGAAGGAGAGAGAGGGATGGGCAGAACAGGGAGATGGGCTACAAGTGTGGGTGGAGAATGAGAAAGAGGAAGTGTTGGGGTAGAAGCATGTACGAAGGAAGAGAGATGCTTGGCATGGTGGAACCATGTGGGACAGACCATCAGGATTCTCAGGGAGATGAGTGAGAAGAGGATTGTGGGTACAGAGGGTAAAAGTGAGTCATCGGGGGCAGGTCTATGCAGGGGCAGGGTTGGGTGGGGCAAGGTTAGGTAAGAGGTAGGACTAGGCAAGGGGCTGGGAGGCCCCACCAAACTGGTCTGCACAGGGCCCCACAATTGCTAAGACTGGCACTGCCTCTTATACAACATACCACAAAATGGCCACAGCATATTTCAGAGCTTCTCAACCTAGTCATGTGTCTTTTATCTGACAATTGCAAAGGTAGATCAGTGTAATCAATTCCACTTTCTTCTTCAGCCCTCCTGATGAAACAGCATCTAGTAAAAATTTCAAGTGTTGAAATATGCTTGAATTAGAACAACATGAAATTTGTCATAACATTTGAATATGTGATTAGGCATAGATCCTTTATATCTCTTAAGATTCAATAATGAAGCATATAATTTAGAGGGAATAGTTGTATTAGTACTCAATGTTTAATTATACTATTTGGGCCTGCAGTAGCCTTTATAAATTAAGCACAAAATAGTAGCCTTTATGGACTTCTCATATAGGTGTCCTATTATAAAATTACACTCCTAGGAAACACCATCCCCTCGGGATCAGGGTAAATCCTGACCATCAAAATCTTCTGTAAAAAATGTTTCTAGAAGCTGGAGAGAAGGATTTGGAAAAGGAAACATAGGAGGTTTTTTGTTCCAGTTACCTGCCTGATTTAAATTCCCAACAGTAAATGCTGTATGCAATGTTTATAGGCATCTCGTATAACTCATATTTCAGTTCGAACAACACCATATATACATTTAACTGATGCAGTGAAAGGTTACTAAAGTGGGAGGAATGTATTTTGGTTGTAAGGCATGTATTGAATTAGAAATGCCTTTTGTCACTTAAGTACATTGGTCCTTATTTGGTTTAATGGGACCTAGAGAATGAGTAGAGCTTTATAACTCTATGAAAGCTCAAAGAGCTTTTGAGTTCCCAAGTGTTTATATCCTTTACCTTTAAGGTCCCTCTTTAGTTCACTCTTGTCGACTAAAAAAGCTGCAGTTTAATTAGATTTTTTTTCTTTTTGGAGCCAAGCACTCAATATCCATTTTATAAAAAAATAAAAACACTTTGTTCATTGGTTGGTCTATCATAGACTCCAGGCAGTTTAAAGGGAGGAGCAGGGTCAATAAAACACCATTCGATTTCATCATGGCATCAAAGGCCACTAGCTAAAAGATATAGTTCTAACACAGAGAAAGATTATAAATGAATAGATTGTGTTTCTTTTGAAGAACAGCATTGATATACAGCATGGATTCCCCACTGTTAGGTTATCATTCTAAACTTATCCAGCTCAACTTGCTACTCCTACAGGAATTTCAAGCAGACACTAATAATAAAAATAGATAAGGCTGAAAAAATGCTAAAGCGTATCTCACTTCATTGTTGAAGGATGCCTCACTGGATTCAATACTTTGATATCTGCATCAAAGTCAACTCATGTAGAAAGTAAAGAATAAAAATGAGCTAAAGTGTAATGTAGAAAAAAATTATATGAATAATACATTTTTAATATTTATTGGTTACAGTTGAACATTCATCATCAATTTTTCCAACAATCATAAAGTTATAGGAAAGGTTGTATAAACTTTTGCAGTTTTCAAAGCATAGATTCAAAGTCATATTGAAAGTTACCATTTTTATTCATAATTGGAGTAATTTTAGAGATACATTTTCACACATTGAAACTTCTTATAAAATTACCCCTTGCCTATAAGCCCATGCTATAACTGGTAGGCATCTATCAATATGTGACTGGGTATAGGTATGATTGGAAAAGGAGCTTGGGCCAAGCATTGGTGAAGTCAGAAAGTAAATACTTGATGTATAAAATATACACCTATGTGCATACTTCAGCTGTGCACATATACACCAGCTCCCAAGTTGGTGTAAATATACATGGCTGCATTTTATCCATGATTATGACTGCTTTCATGCTGGTATTTTACAAAGGCACATGGAGAGGCATTTTCGATATGACCTACAAGTCCAAAAGTAAATGCCTATCTCAAAACAACCAGAAAAGCACTGGTATAATGGATCAAGAAGGATATTTTTCAATGTTCGAAAATACCCCCCAAAACTAGCTCCATTAAAGACACACCGCAGACTGACATAAATTTCATCAGATAGTCATGTCCACCAATGGAAAATAACCCTTGGAATACATCTACATGTAGATGTGGTCCTGCACTGAAAAAACATTGTCTGCCAACTTCAGGATGTCCACTTCATGTATAACATGTCTATATATGGTGCAGCACGTGAAAGGATGTTTTCCATTCTAGCACAACATGTTCCTCAGTAGAGTGCCAAATTTTTCTGTTGAGGAGTCTCAGCTCTTTGTTCTTTTGTGCCTCAGGACATCCTCACCTACCACCACATAATGTCTCCATGAGGGCCTGGAGGCTCATTAAGAGGACCCTGGCATGGTGACTTTTCTGCAGTGCTGTTAGGAATCCAGCATCAACCATGTGCAAGCACCACACCTTGCTGGGATCACATGCACTGAGTTGGTGGGAAGGCCATCAGGCCCCCCTCCCCTGTCCCCACGTCTCAAAAATGCTGAAAATATCAGAATGTGTCCCCTATGCCCAGAGGCTCCCCCTCCCCACCCATTCAAGGCTACAATAAAGGCCTGCACATCTCTGACACTCCCCCAACTAGGCTCAAGACTGCTGCTTCATGCCTACATACATATATGAATGGTGGCAGCAGCACACCAATACAGACCCTGCAACCCTTGGTCCCACCTGCCCTAGCTGACTGCCCATCACCACCTCCCTGCCCAAGTTCAGATGTCCCCAAGAAAGTGTCCCCAAACCATTGACTATTTTTCTGCACACCTAATGCCGAGCAACACCTCTGTCTGTGCAGGGATTGCACACTCCCTACCAAATCCCAATCAGACTCCCCTCAACTCTCTCACCGGCTGTCTGAGGAGGCATAACAAAACCTGAGCAGATACAACGGGTCACTACCTGAACCCTGTTTCCACCAACTTGTTTTGCAGACGCTTTCGCATCAACCGCTACTTGGAGGTGCTCTGGCATTGGTACTGGCACATTAGGAGGGAGGACCCAGCACTGCTCTGTTGCATGAGAGAGCATCTCAGAGCCTGACATAAGTACCAACAACATAGCACCTCATAGTAGCCATCCCCTGCAGCAGGCCAGAGTATCCAGAAACTCTCCATACAGTTGGGATGAGAGAGAGAGTAGAGAAATAAGACAAGGAAGGAAGAGATGGCAGAATGAGAGGAGCAAGGAAGGAATTATTGAGCATTAAGGTAAAAAAAAAAAAAAAGAATACAGATAGTTAAGGAAATAGAGCAACAAACCTTTTAGGAATAGGAAAAAACTGAACTGTGAAAAAACTATAATGAAAAGGGGAAAACAAATGAAATATATAGATAAAAGAAAAATAATTTAAACATGCATGTTTAACTTACAAGCTATTCAATTCAAGAATGTTGTGGGGGGGGGGGGGGGGCATGGAATGGAGCTGTATATTTTTGTATGCCCATTTCTGCAGATTTGCAATAGCATCCCAAATTTCCCCTTTACAAATATCTACTCCAACCATCTGCAATAGATCAGGGGTCTATTGTTGAAAGTAATTAATTGCACAAAAATATTGTTGAAAGTAATTAATTGCACACCTTTCTTCCCTCTGAATTGTAGTTGAATCACTTTTGAACTAAATGCAGTTTGCAAACACATTTTAAATTTTTTCTATAGATAAACAAATTAGAAATTATCAACTTGTCAAAAAATGAGCAAGCATAGAAAATGTGTTTGGTTGCATACAGTAAGTAGGATAGACTTTTAATTAAAATGACAAACATAGTGATCATCATTACAAAGTGAAGTGAAACTGCTTCTAAGCATTCTTTGGAAAATGACAACTTAATAATTTGTTGTGCAGTATTTTCTAATGTTTTGACAACTCAGACAAGTCTTAGAGACTGTCAATATCAAGTAAAGATGTGATTAAAAAAATCGTATCATTGTGTTTTGCTTTCATTGTCATTTACAAATGCTGTCTTTATGTTGTAACATAAAAAAAACCAAATAGGGGATCTATTACTAAAGCTTAGCTCGAGTTATCTGAAGCAGGGCCCTTTTTATTTCTATGGGCCCTGCTGCAGATAACTCGAGCTAAGCTTTAGTAAAAGACTCCCATATTTTTTGTTTTATGAAAAGGAGGGACCTCTTGTGTGCAAAATTCAGTAATGTGGGCAACTAAGAATTCTAATCACCCCTACCATCCATATATAATCGAATGAACTTAAGACTAGAATTGGGTAACAGGGGCCACAGCTTTATTTAACCTTGCAGCTAATCCTGAACTCCCTATGATATACAGGGTTTGATATTCAAAATGATTTAAATGGGCACAAAAGTCCTAACTATGCCTGCTTAGCTGTGCAGATGTTGGCACTGAATATTGCAATATGTGTTGAGATGTTTTATCTTTGCATTAGGACTTCTATCTGCTCTTGGGATATTTAAAATAGAATTGAACAGGTATAATCCCCCTTCCCTTCCCACCCCAATTGTATAATTATAAATATAGGATTAAAAAATTGAGGGGCCCTTTTACTAAGCTGCATAAGTGTTTACACGTGCCCAACATGTGCCAAAATGGAGTTACCGCCTGTCTACCACGTGGCTCTTGTGGTAATTTCATTTTTGGCACATGTCCAATACGCGCGTCTGAAAAATATTTTTTATTTTTGGACGTGCGTATTGGATGCATGCCAAGTGGCATTTGACACGCACAGGTCATTACCGCACGGTTACCGTGTGACACTACCGCTAGGTCAATGGCTGGTGGTAAGGTCTCAGATCCAAAATAGTCATGCAGCAATTTCATTTTGACGCATGTTCATTTTTGGCAAAAATGTTAAAAAAGGCATTTTTTACAGGTGCGCTGAAAAATGATTCTGTGTGCACCCAAAACTCTTGTCTACACTACCGCAGGCCAATTTTCAGCACGTCTTGGTGAAAGGGTCCCTGATATAGCTAGTTTTTGTTGCATGGTGTGATGTCCCCTGGAAACTGTGTTATCACTAATTTCACTGTACCAGAAAAACACTGTGATCACAAACACTTATTGCAGAGAATGGAAAAGTTGTGATCACATAGATCATTTCGTTCACAAATCCATAATATGACCGGATTTGTGCATGCAATTTCAGTCACACTATATAGAATCCAGGAGTTTATGTACAAAAATGTTTTTTTTTATTATCTCCTAAGTATTTTGTAAGCCGTTTTTCAGTTAAGTCTTGGGATGTTGTATGCACTGTGAGCATTTTCTGTCAGGTGTGTCACGATGGAAAAAAAAAGGTTGAGAACCACTGCTCTAGACATAACTGTTGCTCTCAGATTGTATATTGTTCTATATGTATTAATCTGGGTTACAGTGGTGGAATTAAGTATTTGATCCCTTGCTGATTTTGTAAGTTTGCCCACTGACAAAGACATGAGCAGCCCATAATTGAAGGGTAGGTTATTAGTAACAGTGAGAGATAGCACATCACAAATTAAATCCGGAAAATCACATTGTGGAAAGTATATGAATTTATTTGCATTCTGCAGAGGGAAATAAGTATTTAATCCCTCTGGCAAACAAGACCTAATACTTGGTGGCAAAACCCTTGTTGGCAAGCACAGCGGTCAGACGTCTTCTGTAGTTGATGATGAGGTTTGCACACATGTCAGGAGGAATTTTGGTCCACTCCTTTTTGCAGATCATCTCTAAATCATTAAGAGTTCTGGGCTGTCGCTTGGCAACTCGCAGCTTCAGCTCCCTCCATAAGTTTTCAATGGGATTAAGGTCTGGTGACTGGCTAGGCCACTCCATGACCCTAATGTGCTTCTTCCTGAGCCACTCCTTTGTTGCCTTGGCTGTATGTTTTGGGTCATTGTCGTGCTGGAAGACCCAGCCACGACCCATTTTTAAGGCCCTGGCGGAGGGAAGGAGGTTGTCACTCAGAATTGTACGGTACATGGCCCCATCCATTCTCCCATTGATGCGGTGAAGTAGTCCTGTGCCCTTAGCAGAGAAACACCCCCAAAACATAACATTTCCACCTCCATGCTTGACAGTGGGGACGGTGTTCTTTGGGTCATAGGCAGCATTTCTCTTCCTCCAAACACGGCGAGTTGAGTTCATGCCAAAGAGCTCAATTTTGTCTCATCTGACCACAGCACCTTCTCCCAATCACTCTCGGCATCATCCAGGTGTTCACTGGCAAACTTCAGACGGGCCGTCACATGTGCCTTCCGGAGCAGGGGGACCTTGCGGGCACTGCAGGATTGCAATCCGTTATGTCGTAATGTGTTACCAATGGTTTTCGTGGTGACAGTGGTCCCAGCTGCCTTGAGATCATTGACAAGTTCCCCCCTTGTAGTTGTAGGCTGATTTCTAACCTTCCTCATGATCAAGGATACCCCACGAGGTGAGATTTTGCGTGGAGCCCCAGATCTTTGTCGATTGACAGTCATTTTGTACTTCTTCCATTTTCTTACTATGGCACCAACAGTTGTCTCCTTCTCGCCCAGCGTCTTACTGATGGTTTTGTAGCCCATTCCAGCCTTGTGCAGGTGTATGATCTTGTCCCTGACATCCTTAGACAGCTCCTTGCTCTTGGCCATTTTGTAGAGGTTAGAGTCTGACTGATTCACTGAGTCTGTGGACAGGTGTCTTTCATACAGGTGACCATTGCCGACAGCTGTCTGTCATGCAGGTAACGAGTTGATTTGGAGCATCTACCTGGTCTGTAGGGGCCAGATCTCTTACTGGTTGGTGGGGGATCAAATACTTATTTCCCTCTGCAGAATGCAAATAAATTCATATACTTTCCACAATGTGATTTTCCGGATTTAATTTGTGATGTGCTATCTCTCACTGTTACCAATAACCTACCCTTCAATTATGGGCTGCTCATGTCTTTGTCAGTGGGCAAACTTACAAAATCAGCAAGGGATCAAATACTTATTTCCACCACTGTATGTTTTTGTGTTAATTTATGTGAGTTATGTAAGTTATTTATTAGTGTATTATATGGTATTTGTTTTTGGATGCTTTTTGTACTCCATCCAGAATTGTAGATGGTGCAGATTAGAAATGTTGTAAATAAATACACAAAAATAAGTAACTAAATAACTAAATAAATATATGTTTGACATTTGGGGGTCCTTTTACTAAGCCACGCTAAAATGTGTCCAGTGGTAGTTTTAGTGCATTGGTTTCCTGTGCGCTCTGGCCACTTTTTAGCATGGATCTAAAATGGCCAAATTTGTATTTGTGCCATTAATGGCCACATGCTAATTTCCAAATTAGCATGAAGTTATTAGCGCCTGAGCCCTTATGACTTCCTATTCCTTATGACCTCTCTATTTAGTAGGTGGTAAGGGCTTACTGCTACTCATGTGGTAATTGGGCAGCATGTGGCAATGTGTCCATACTGTCCGATTACTGCCAGGAATGGCACTCCCCAACCCTGTGTTAGAAAAAAAAATATCTTCCAGCATGGGAAATGGTGCAGGCTGACAGAAATACCACGGGATGCCTCAGGACACCCTTCAGTACTGATGATTCTGCATGCACTACCTGTGCCATAGCCCTTCTGCTGCTTTGTAAAAGGGCCCCTTAGTTTACACATCTTTCATTTGTGAAAAAGTGTTTATTCATAATAAGACAGATTCATTCTCAGGCTTATTTTCAAAAGAGAAGGACGCTCATCTTCCGACACAAATTGGGAGATGGGCGTCCTCTCAGGGTCACCCAAATCGGCATAATCGAAAGCCAATTTTGGGCGTCCTCAACTGCTTCCCATCGTGGGGATGACCAAAGTTCACAGGGGCATGTCGGCACCATAGTAAAGGCGCGATTGGGGCATGATTAAGAGATGGGTGTCCTCGGCTCATAATGGGAAAAAGAATGGCGTCCCTGATGAGCACATGGCCGACTTTACTTGGTCCATTTTTTCTTGCAACCAAGCCATGAAAAGGTGCCTGAATTGACCAGATGACCACCGGAGGTTATCAGGGATGACCACCGCTTACTCCCCCAGTGGTCACCAACCCCCTCCCACCCTAAAAAAAACTTTTTTTTTGTCAGCCTCTATGTCAGCCTCAAATGTCATACCCAGCTCCATGACAATAGTATGCAGGTCCCTGGAGCAGTTTTAGTGGGTGCAGTGTATTTCAGGCAGGTGGAACCAGGCCCATCCCCCCTACCTGTTATACTTGTGGTGGTAAATGTGAGCCCTCCAAAACCCACCCGAAACCCACTATACCCACATGTAGGTGCCCTTCTTCACCCCTTAGGGCTATGGTAGTGGTGTTCAGTTGTGGGGAGTGGGTTTTGGGGGGCTCAACACCCAAGGGAAGGGAGCCATGCACCTGGGAGCAATTTGTGAAGTCCACTGCAGTGCCCCTAGGGTGCTCGGTTGTTGTCCTGGCATGTCAGGGGGACCAGTGCACTACGAATTCTGGCACCTCCCATGACCAAAGGGCTTGGATTTGGTCATTTTTGAGATGGGTGTCCTCAGTTTCCATTATGGCCGAAAACCGGGGACGACCATCTCTAAGGTCGACTATCCCAACATTTAGGTCGACCATATCTAAGGTCGACCAAAATGTTGATATTAGTGTGTTATCGAAATGAAAGATGGACCCCCATCTTGTTTCGATAATACAGGTTTCCCCACCCCTTCGCAGGGCCGTTCTGCGAGGACGCCCTCATGAAAACTTAGGCGCCCCATTTGGTTATGCCCCTCTCTGTATGCTTGTTTTTATTCATTCTTTCACCATTTCCCACCTGGACTATTGCAATTCTTTCAATCAGGGATTGAACCAATCTCATATTATACAAAACACCTTAGTGAAAGTACTTTTAAGAGCTAAATAATTTTGATAGAGTTAGACCTCTTCTAATTGAGAAGCATTGGTTTTTCATTTTCTTTCAAATCCCATTCAAATTACTCATTATTGCTCATCAAGTCTGTTACTCTGGTTTGCCCCCTTTTTTGTTTACAATGAGCTTGTACCTTACAGAAACAGGGGAGGCAGTACTTGGCACTCTCCATTCATCCCAAGCAACTTATATCAACGCTTGCCAACTTATCGGAAGAAAAATGGAATTTATTAGGGCTGCAGCATTCTACTACCTACATATTCATAGACCATTATATCATTATGCAAATATATTCATGCAACAGTTATAATATCTAGCAAGTAAATGCATAAATCAATCTCTATCTAGAGAATTTTGGCAAGGTGTATAACCTTTAGATTCACACAGCTCCTACTGTTTTCACCTTACTCGTGAAACTCATCCTTACACTGCCTGTATCATATACCATAGAAATGCCAAGGTGCTATCAATTATTTCCTTGAGGAAGGGTTGCCATAAAAGCATTCCCCTTCTCAACCATTGACTCTATCTTGCTGCCTTCAGCTTCCCATACCACACAAGTCTGAGGTAAGCACTGCTGACTTTCTGTTACTCTGTTCCCCTCTGTTTAAGAGGGGAACTGCCCCTGATTGTGACTTCATTCATGCCACTGCTAGCATGTGGCAACCACTTCATATCAATCGTGCCAGAAATCGATTATCATTTTGTGAAAGGTGCATACTTATTACTCCCCTATCAAGTAAATGAGGCAAGTACAGGGTTGTATGGTTCCTTACTGGTTTTGTACGGTGTGTAAAACTGTCAAGATAATTAATCACCCAGATTCCAGAAATAGTCCAATAACAATTGTAATTGAAACATTGAAACCTACAATGGAAGACAAATCTCTTGGTGTTACATTTACAGGGCCTCCTTGAGGATTATAACCCCCTGCCCCCCCCCCCCCCCCCAGCCAGTGAGTTAGCCCCATGGAGGTCTCCTGTTTGAACCATGGTGGTCCTTTGGTAAAACCATGCCAATATCATCCATTCCCATCTAGATCAGGAAGTGATGCCATATGGTATACCTGAACAGCGAAATGTAAAGATATGACAATGTGCTGACAAGTATCATGCAGATAGTATTCATGTCCTTCTTCATTCTATTTGTTTATCTATAGGAACTGGTTGACGGACAGACGACAGAGGGTGGTGGTAAATGGAGTTCGCTCGGAGGAAGGAAAGGTGAGTAGTGGAGTGCCTCAGGGATCGGTGCTGGGGCTGATTCTGTTCAATATATTTGTGAGTGACATTGCCGAAGGGTTAGAAGGTAAAGTTTGCCTATTTGCGGATGATACTAAGATTTGCAACAGAGTGGACACCCGGGAGGGAGTGGAAAGCATGAAAAGGGATCTGAGGAAGCTAGAAGAATGGTCTAAGGTTTGGCAATTAAAATTCAATGCGAAGAAATGCAAAGTGATGCATTTAGGGAGTAGAAACCCATGAGAGACTTATGTGTTAGGCGGTGAGAGTATGATAGGTACTGAGGGGGAGAGGGATCTTGGGGTGATAGTATCCGAGGATCTGAAGGCGACGAAACAGTGTGACAAGGCGGTGGCCGTAGCGAGAAGGTTGCTAGGCTGTATAGAGAGAGGTGTGATCAGCAGAAGAAAGGAAGTGTTGATGCCCCTGTACAAGTCGTTGGTGAGGCCCCACCTGGAGTATAGTGTTCTGTTTTGGAGGCCGTACCTTGCGAAGGATGTTAAAAAAATGGAAGCGGTGCAAAGAAAAGCTACGAGAATGGTATGGGATTTGCGTTCCAAGATGTATGAGCAAAGACTTGCTGACCTGAACATGTATACCCTGGAGGAAAGGAGGAACAGGGGTGATATGATTCAGACGTTCAAATACTTGAAAGGTATTAATCCGCAAAAAAATCTTTTCCAGAGATGGGAAGGCGGTAGAACGAGAGGACATGAAATGAGATTGAAGGGGGGCAGACTCAAAAAAGATGTCAGGAAGTATTTTTTTCACGGAGAGGGTGATGGATGCTTGGAATGCCCTCCCACGGGAGGTGGTGGAGATGAAAACGGTAACGGAATTCAAACATGCGTGGGATATACATAAAGGAATCCTGTGCAGTAGGAATGGATCCACAGAAGCTTAGCCAAAATTGGGTGGCAGAGCAGGTGGGGGAAGAGAGGTTGGTGGTTGGGAGGCGAGGATAGTGGAGGGCAAACTTATACGGTCTGTGCCAGAGCCGGTGATGGGAGGCGGGACTGGTGGTTGGGAGGCGGGAAATACTGCTGGGCAGACTTGTACGGTCTGTGCCCTGAAAAAGGCAGGTACAAATCAATGTAAGGTATACACATATGAGTTTATCTTGTTGGGCAGACTGGATGGACCATGCAGGTCTTTTTCTGCCGTCATCTACTATGTTACTATGTAGCTCCAGAAGTGATGCCGTAATGTTATGCTTGAACACTGAAGATGTAACTGCAACTCTGAAGATGTAACTGTTGTGGGCAGGTATACATGTAGACAACACTCCTGCTCTACTACATGACACTGTCTGTAATGTGCAAGAGCTGACATGTTGTACCAGCTGATTGGAACTATTATGCCAATGCAACAGCTTACCCTTTTTCACCAAGTGCCCGTATGTCCATTACATAGTGTCCTTATGGCCTAGGGGGGCACTACCAGCTCTTGATGTTGGGCACAGTACTTCATAGTAGCCAAGTTAAAAGGTGGATGTCCATGTAAGGTAACAGCTCCTATGGAATTTGCTACTCCCTCTGAACACTCCACCATGATGAAATCAACAATAAGGTGACATAAGTCCTTCACTTGCAACTTAAAAGGTAACTGCACTAGATGATGCTGATGTAAAATATTTTGATGAATAAACCAAAAAATGTCCTGACTAGGGAGACCATAAAGTGTTGTAAGTTTTATGTTTGGATTGTTTCATTGTTCCATTTCTTGGACTAAAGAGATATGCAAATAGGCAGCTGCCAGAGCGATGCAACATCCTGCAATAAAAAAAAAACATAACACGCCTTTAGTCCTATGCTTAGATTGTATCCTTCGCCTAGGACCTAATATGAAGCAGCAATACTTTGTCTTACCCTTCACTATCAATTATAATGTTCTATTACGTATTGTGTTGACATTGCAAGTAGTATACCATGCCATAATTTGTATTGTTATTTGAATATTTTTACTGCTGTAATTCCCTATTGCTCATGTTTGATCTATTCTTACTGTACACCATCTTGAGTGAATTCCTTCAAAAAGATGGTAAATAAATCCTAATAAATAAATAAATAGACAGCTGCCACCTCTATGTGACATCCTTCAATGAAGACGTCTGCCCTGACAAGTGCTACAAAAATGGTGCTTCAATTGAAATCCTGAATTTTGATGTGACATCCTTCAATAAATAACCAGAACTCTGTCCAGACAAACATGACAGTAAGGTGCCCCAAGTTCTATGCTTGGATTGTATTCTTTGCTACCAACCTAACAGGAAGCTGCAATAGACTGCTGCTGCCAAGATGTGATGTTCTTCACTACAGAATTCAGGTATTCTGTCTTAACAAATGTGACAAGAAGATGCTTCGAGTAAAATCCTCACTTTCGTTGAGAAAAATTATTAAATTTTGATGCAAAACCTTGAATAAATAAAAACATACTCTGTCCTGAGAAACGCAACCAGAAGGTGTTTTAGGTGACTTCAAATTAAATCCTTAAATAACACCATAACCCTGTGATGACCAATGTGACAGGAAAGTGTTTTTATAGTGACTTATAATTAATTCCTTAAATAAGTAACACCATAACCCTACCCTGACAAATGTGACAGGAAGCTGTTTCAGTGACTTATAATTAAATCCTTAAATAAGTAACACCATAACCTTGCCCTGACAAATGCAACAAGATGGTGTTTTCAGTGACTCATAATGAAATCCTTAAATAAGTAGCACCCTAATCCTGTCCTGACAAATGCGACCAGAAGGTGTTTTCAGTGACTTATAATTAAATCCTGAAATAATTAACACCCTCCATAACACTGTCCTGACAAATGCAACAAGTTTTTTCTCAGTGACTTATCGTTAACCTTAAATAAGTAACACCATAACCCTGTCCTGACAAATGGGACAAGAAGGTTTTCTCAGTAACTTACAATTAACCTTAAGTAAGTCATACCCTAACCCTGTCCTGACAAATGCAACCAAATGGTGTTTGCAGTGACTTCTAATTAAAACCTTAACTAGGGACAACCATAACTCTGTCCTGACAAATGCGGCAAGAAGGTGTTGTAAGTGACTTGTAATGAAATCCTTAAATAATTAAAAACAGAACTCTGTCCTGATAAAAAAACAACAACCCAGTGCTCTGAGTCCTTTGCTTGTGACCGCATGGGAAACTGCAACCGCCAAATTGTGGTGTGACTTCAAGCCATAAAGAACTGAATCTGATAACAATATCAAAAGATCACATGAAATCAATCAGCAAAACACAGCCGGAAAACCATCTGAAATTGATCGGTGAAAGTCAGACAAGTGAATAATAGGCTTGAGGAGCATAATCCCCTTATGACTAATGTAAGACACACCCATAAATGGAAGGTTAAATTTAAAAACTCTATCTCAGATATGGCCTGGCCTTAAGTAATTGGGCCAGAATGCTTACAGCGGAGGATCACCCTCACTGAAACCCTCAAATTTCTTGGTTCTCCCTGAGATTTTGCTAACTAGGTCCCCTGCCATGTGATTGTAAGCTAAATTTGCTGCTGTAGGTGCCAACTCTGGCATGCCAGCTGGCAACAGGAGGAAAAACAAAACCATCCGTGCATCTGCAAATGTAATAATGCATACTCGTAGTAATGACAATGTGATAAACTTTCTGGAAAGATCTGAGCTAGATGGATCAAGCAGCAACCCATTGATACATGGGGGAAGCAACAGCTTCCAAATGAGGAAAAGCCAATCAGGTTAGGGCTCCTCAGCTTGAAAAAGAGATGACAGAAGGGGGATAATATCAAGGTCTATAACTCCTGAGATGTAGAACAGTAAAAGAGAATCAATTTTCACTATTTCAAAGGTATGCAAACTAGAGCACATGCAATGAAATTACATTAAAATATCTTTTTCTTTTTTTGTAATAGTAAAGCTCTAGAACTCATCACCAGGGGATGTCATAATGGCAGCGCATCTAGGGTTAAAAGTCTTGGACAAGTTCCCGGAGGAAAGTTCATTGTCTGTTATTGAGGTGTAAACGGGGGACCGGAATTAGGTAGCATGAAACTTGCTAGTAATCCTGTTACTACCAAGTACGTGAGACCTGGATTGGCCACTGTTGGAAGTGGACCACTGGACTAGGTGAACCGCTGCTCTGACTCAGCATGGCTATGCTTACGCCCCTAAACAGCTGGCAAACGTGACACCAGATATCATGATTACTAGCTATAAATAATATTTTAACATGTAGACTCATGGAAAATAACGTAAGAAAAGGATGAATGGTCCGCCTCGATGTGAATGTTATCGATAACTGTGAATAAGTACTCCGTCATGTAGCCTAATATCCAGAGGTCATGCAATAACTTCCCTGTGTTGCCCTATCAGTATGTGGAATAAAACATATAGAACAGATGCTAAAATCCCAATAGCATTCCTGAAGAAAAGGGAATGGGAACCCATTTGTAGCAAGTCAAAACCAACCTGCAGCTGTTAAGGAGTGTGCAGCCTTTTTGGAATGTGTGAAAGCTATAACTAACTGTCACGGGTTCCTATGTGCTGCTCATCGGAACATAGTCAAAGCTGTACCGTATCAGCAATCGAGGATGAAAACCATACCTGGGAACCCACTGAGGAAATGACCAAACTAAAACTTTGCTTTAAGGGTACTTGGCTGGCACAGGTCCAGAAGGCCGAACCGGTGGTGCTTCTAATGACCCGGTTGATGCCCGGAAGTACATAACTGGAATCTTTGCAGTTATTAGAGGCACAGCCAGTTGATCATCAGAGGTCTAGTGAATTATGATGCTTACAAAGCTCAGAGAGAACATCAGTGCATGCTGAGAGCACTTTGCAACCTGCGATACAACAGTAAAGAAGGACATGATTAGAAACCTGGATTAATGGTACTGTGCCAACCACTGGGCATCCTATTCCCTACATTGCACTGTGTGAATGTATATCTTACTTTTATCTTATTTATGATGCTCAAAGTGAGTATGTGAAACTGGGCTGAAAACCCCATATCAAGCCAATAAGTAGGACAAAGGGAGCTACTGCCAGTACCTGCTGCTCTGATATGATCTCACAATAGTTGCCTCATCCCCTGCGAAAGGGCACACACTTTCATAGATAACATCCGTGAAAGGGCACATGTTTTATAGACAACATCTATCATAAGATAAACCAACGCGACCTGGCTGGCTCTCCTGAGTCATGTACCTGTGATCTAAAGACTCAAGTATTGCTCGCCAGGGGGACTAACCGTGTGGCAACTATTTTCCTATTGGAGAGAGAATCGAGGGTCACTACCTCGGTGTGGTAGGTGGGACAACCGCATTATTCGCTTCACAAACACAGGGGCAGCACATGGGTGGAGCTTGAAATGGCATGCTGGTGCAGAAGGATCTCCAAGAAAACTAAAAGCTCTCGTGGTGTGTATACAAGCCTCTCTGGAGGCTAATGTCACCATACCCCACCCACCAATGGCATTGCCACATTCTGGTGCCTGTTTGGTGTATTTCGAGGTTTGGGGTACACTACTTCAAGGTGCTCACAGCGCTGCAACCGTTGCACTGCAACCTCTCACCACACCTATAATACAGTGACCGCCTGCCCGACTCTGAACAGCTAGGCTGCACTCACTCTAAACTGGTGCTCTGAGCATTGCACACCCTAGCGGTCCCACCACCTTTGAGCGGCTGCACTGAAACAAGTCAGCTGGAGCCATGCTACCTTGCAGGACCATGAAGAGTGCAAGCAGGCAGCATCTGAGGATGCTCCTGCCCAGGCCAAAACACCTCCCCCTCAGACTCCCATTGTCTACTTTCTGGAACAGCCTAACTGGACTGGCCAACTTACGTGCTCAGCGTTGAGTGCAAGAAATAAAGAATACCGCATCAATGTTCTCTACTGAGGAAGAACTACACAGTGCGATTGTCTAGGGTCTGGAGGATCAAGGTGAGGGCCCATGCTTGAGCCATCAGAACAGTCTGCAAGCATGATTAAAATGGTGACTGCACCCTTACAGTCACCTTGCTTCCTCTCTCTGGTGCTCGCCCCTTCTCCGCCTCTAGACCTCTCCTCTCACTACCAGATCCCTCTTCTCCCTTACCATCTTAGCTTTGGATACCTTGATCTAAACTGTTCACCCCTACTTGTGAGCCTCCCTGTCCCTTCCCCTCCCAAGACCTTCTTCCTAGTCATGCCAGGCCACTGCCCATTTGTGTGTCTGACCGCCTAGTCGTCTGGGTCAGCTCCACGTTCCACAGGACCCTTGTGTTCTTCACAGCATAATCGTCGTACTGTTCCCTCTCTTTTGCATATCTATATTGATTACACTAGTTTCATATTTTAGTGTTGTTGCCCCTTCTTTTTGGAACACTCACCCTTAATATTCATCTGGTGTCCTCCTTAAATAAGTTAAAAAAAACATTTTATTGTACTTTGTTCAAGCATTTTCTTCCAAGCTTGCCTGAACAGCTAAGACCTACTCCATCCTCATCCTCCTCGACCTATCCGCTGCTTTTGACACTGTCAATCACAATTTACTTCTTGACACACTGTCCTCTTTTGGGTTCCAGGGCTCTGTCCTCTCCTGGTTCTCCTCTTATCTCTCCCATCGTACCTTCAGAGTACACTCTCATGGATCGACGTCCACCCCTATCCCGCTCTCTGTTGGAGTTCCTCAGGGATCTGTCCTTGGACCCCTTCTTTTTTCAATCTATACCTCTTCCCTGGGCTCCCTGATCTCATCGCATGGTTTCCACTATCATCTTTATGCTGACGACACCCAGCTTTATCTCTCCACACCAGACATCACTGCGGAAACCCAGGCCAAAGTATTGGCCTGCTTATCCGACATTGCTGCCTGGATGTCCAACCGCCACATGAAACTGAACATGGCAAAGACCAAACTTATTGTCTTCCCACCCAAACCCATTTCTCCTCTCCCTCCACTCTCTATCTCAGTTGATAACACCCTCATCCTCCCTGTCTCATCTGCCCGCAACCTCGGTGTCATCTTCGACTCCTCCCTCTCTTTCTCTGCGTATATCCAGCAGATAGCCAAGACCTGTCGCTTCTTCCTCTATAACATTAGCAAAATTCGCCCTTTCCTCTCTGAGCACACCAGCCGAACTCTCATCCACTCTCTCATTACCTCTCGCCTTGACTACTGCAACATACTCCTCACTGGCCTCCCACTTAGCCACCTATCCCCCCTTCAGTCTGTTCAGAACTCTGCTGCACATCTTATCTTCCGCCTCGACCGATATACTCATATCACCCCTCTCCTCAAGTCACTTCACTGGCTTCCGATCAGGTACCGCATACAGTTCAAGCTTCTCCTACTAACCTACAAATGCACTCGATCTGCAGCCCCTCCTTACCTCTCTACCCTCATCTCCCCTTACGTTCCTACCCGTAACCTCCGCTCCCAAGACAAATCCCTACTTTCAGTACCCTTCTCCACCACTGCCAACTTCAGGCTCCACCCTTTCTGCCTCGCCTCACCCCATGCTTGGAACAAACTCCCTGAGCCCATACGCCAGGCCCACTCCCTGCCCATCTTCAAGTCCTTGCTCAAAGCCCACCTCTTCAATGTCGCTTTCGGCACCTAACCACTATACCTCTACTCAGGAAATTTAAACTGCCCCAACTTGACATTTCGGCCTTTAGATTGTAAGCTCCTTTGAGCAGGGACCGTCCTTCTTTAATTTGTACAGCGCTGCAAAACCCTAGTAGCGCTCTAGAAATGTTAAGTAGTAGTAGTAGTAGTATGTATCATGGACATTTCCTCTACCACCCCATCTGTGTCAGCTAATCTCTAGTTCTGGGACTATGGTCATGTTGCTGGTATTTCCTGGCTGGCATTTCAGTTTATTCATTTTTTCACTACCCTTCCTCCCTTTTGTGTATATAATTTTATCTAGTAGCTTTGGGGATCATTTTCAAAAGAGAAAAACATCCAAAAAGTGACATAAATCTGTATTTTTAAGCCAATTTTTAGATGGTTTTCTATTAAGACCATTAGAAATGCGTTAAAATCAGAAGAGGGCATGTCAGGGGCATGCCATAATAGAACAAAACAAAAACACCCAGGGCTATACGTTGGATGTTTTGGTCTAGATATATTTTACTAATGAATATGCCACAAAAAAGTGTCCTAAATGACCAGATGATCACTGGAGGGAATTGGTGATGACCTCCTCATACTCCCCCAGTGGTCATTAACTCCCTCCTACCCCCAAAAAATGTGATTAAATACATTACTTACCAGCCTCTATGCAGCCTCAGCTGTTATACTCAGGTCCATTAGAGTAGCATGCAAGTAGCCTAGTGGTGGATGCAGTGTACTACAGACAGGTGGATAGAGGCCCATACCTCCCTCTACCTGTTACACTTGTGGTGAAAATTATGAACCCTCCAAAACTCACCAGAAACCCACTATACCCACATATTTAATCACATATAGGTGCCCCGATGACCTATATGGGTTATTGTAGTGGTGTACAGTTGGGGGTAGTGGGATTTGGGTGGGTTTTGGGGGGCTCAGCAAGCAGGATAAGGAAACAATGGTGAGATGTGCACCTGGTAGCATTTATTTGTTTGTTTTTTGTATTATTATTTATTTATTCATTTTCATTAAATAACAAGTTGTTACACTTGACAGGAAATACAGATCAGGAAAAATTTTGTATGTGAAAACACATTTTTTTTTAAAAATAGGAAATGATTTTTTTTTTCTTCTTTAGACCTCAAAACTTGAGGGGGAGTGTAGGAAAAAAGAAGACTTCTTAAATCAATTATATTAATCACAAAGGAAATATGCTTAACATACTTATCCGGCCCTTAAATTCTAATTATATCATCAAATTTAGGAATTAACTTTAACCAACTGTTTTCATATTTATAAACGCTTTCAATTGTTCCGGATGATAAAAAATATATTTTAAACCCGTATATTTGATGACACATTTGCACGGGTAGTTCAAATGAAAAGAGGCTCCCAGTTTAACCACTTCTGCTCTCATAGATAGAAAAAGTTTTCTCCTTTCTTGCATTTGTTTGGTTATATCTGGGTACATCCAGACTTTTTTCCCTTGGAACAAAGCTTGCATCTTTTTAAAGTACATGCACTTTACAGCTTCCAGGTCTTGTTGAAAAACGAAGGACACTATTAAAGTCGTTCTTTCAGAGTCCACATTTAAAGTTGTTTCTAAAATCTCAGATATATTTAATTCATCCTCTCTATTTCCTGATGGTAAAGCTTGGAGGGGATCTTCCTCTGACTTTTTAGTTTGTATATAATATATTTTATTAAACGAAGGTATAGTCTCGGGGGTAAAGTTTAATATTTCTAGAAGATATGTCTTTAAAGCTTCTTGTGGGTTGATCCCAAGCTCCTTAGGAAAATTCAAAAATCTTAGGTTCAGCCTAAGGTTATAATTTTCTATTTGTTCAAGTCTACAGTGGATTATAGTATTATCTTTAATTACCGAGGCTGATAACCCTTGTAACTGAGAAATATCTTGGTTAACAATGTTGAATTGCTCTGCATTTTCTTGTTTGGAGGTATTAAAGGAAAGTTTTAAATTTTCAACAGTACTCACTAGAGCTGTAATCTCATGTGCAGATCTGGCTGTCGTCAATTCCACTCTCTGGAGAGTTTCCCAAATGCTCTCCAGAGTCACCGCTGCCGGTTTGATTTTCTGAACACCTAGCTCCGCCTGGATTTTTCCATCCAGGCCTCCTATGAGGTTTGCCTCTCCAGCCCCTTCGTCTGAAACGATAACCCCTTCCACATCCAGGTCGGGCAGGTCTCGTCTGGGAAGACGACCATCGGGAGGCAGTGGTGGATGATAATCCGGAGGGGAGAGTGACACATCAAGCCCCAAGATGTCAAGGGTGTCTTCCCCCATGGCAGCAGCAGGGCCCCTCTCAGTTAGTTGGACCGGCAGTCTCGTGGTGTAGCACTCGATTGTTTGTTGCTGCGGGGAAGACGTTTCAGCAGCCGAGGAAACTGCTCTAACAATTCCCTTACGTTTTATATGGGGCATATCGAAAAAAGGAAAAAGTTTGTTCAGCAAACTTCCGAAGAGCTGCACCAAGAGTACTCAGCATGTCGCCATCTTGACACGCCCCCTCCAAAAAAACCGTAGCACTTATTTGAAGTCCACTGCAGTGTCCCCTAGGGTGCTCCATTGTTCTCCTTGGATGTCTGGGTGGCCAATTTACTAAGAATGCTTGTTCCTCCTACATCACAATGGCTTGATTTTGTGTGTATTTTTCATTTGGACTTTTTTATTTAAATGGACCAAAAAGATCAATGCACAAAGCACAAAAACATCTAGCAAAGAGTCATTTTTTGAAAAAAAAAAAAAAAGACAGATTTTTTTTCTGTTTTGAAAATGGCTATATTCCCCGCTTGAATTGTGGATATTTTTAGCAAAATGCCCAAAGTTGGACATAGGCTTCATATCAAAATTGCCCCTCCATGGCTATTAGAATATTCTGTTTGTAACTTAGGCCTCTTCTTGTATCTTCTTATACTCAAACTTTTATACTTTTCTACAACTACTGTAAATAACTTAGATACTATCTTGATTTGTAGTATATCAAATAAAAGTGAAATGTGAAAAACATGCATAAAGATGGATGAAGCATACACATGGATGGACATAGCCTCAATAACAGTGGTTATCACCTTTGTATGAAATATGCCTAAACAAATATCTGGTACAACCCCCTGCCCCCCACCTGCCCCTGTAGTGGTACCTAGTCACCCCTTCCCCTTGTGCTTACGTTACTGACATCACCGATCCCTTATACTATTTCATTAAATATACCAAGAGGTTATCATTTCCTTCCTCAACAACACCTTCCCAAATGTCCTACCCACCAAAAATATTATCCAACCTAAGCAGCAAAAGAAAAGGGCCTTACCTTTTTCTACCTATCTAAATAAAATCTTCCAGCTAGGTAAAAAATTGAAAAGAGAGAGCGTGAGAGCGAGAGAGAGAGAGAAAGAGAGACTTTTTAATTTTGGAGATTTGGACATGGGGAACAGGCAGGTCTTTTCTCTCTGAATCTGAGTCAATATAAACTGTCAAGGTCACTGGTAAGCAATATCCAAAAGGAAGGCACATTTGTGGAGCCTAGGATTATACATATTCAAATGTAAATCACTGTTCGGCTGAATATGAATAATGTATTTGGAGCACTATTTGGGGCCAAATCGATTACGAATATTCGGTACAGCCCTATCAGAAACAAATTGGAAGGACTAGGGAGCAAGAGGCACTTAAAAAGCCAGGTGAGCAGGTTGATGTTTTCTAGGACTCTGTATGATACATCTGTTGCTCTTCTTAAACACTAGCACCAATCAGGGCATATTCTGTTCAGAACAGTGGCGTAGCCAGACAGCCAGTTTTGGGTGGGCCTGAGCCCAAAGTGGGTGGGCACAAAATTTTCTCTGCTCCGCCCTCCCTCCAACACTATACCCACCATTTCTCCCTCCTCTCCACCCCTATGCCTATCATTTCTCCCCCTCCTCACCTATCCCCTCTGTATGCAGCATGTATCCCTCCCCTCCACCTCATACACAGCCTTCTCCCTTCCTCACCCCTCCACCCCTTTGCTGCATCTCTCCCTTTTCCCCCGTGCATTTCCCTCACCCACCAACCAAGCCTCATATTTCCATCTTCCCTCCCCCCTGTGCAGCATCTTTCTTTCCATCTTTCCCCCATCATCCCTCCCCCCCCCCCCCCCCCCCGTGCAGCTGCAGCATCTCACCCTCCTTGCAGGCCCGCCCAGCAGCAGTGTTCCTGACGGCGATTCTATTCGCAGGCTCCACTCGCAGTTGCAGCGATTCCCACAAGCTGCCTGCCGGCTGTCGCTCAACAATCTTCTTGCGCTACTAAGCGCTAACCTGGAATCTCTCCTGCAGAGGAGAGACTTCCGGGTTAGCGCTTAGTAGCGCAAGGCGATTGAGCGGTAGCTGGCACTGGCAGGCAGCGTGTGGGAATCGCTGTGACTGCGAGCGGAGCCTGCGACTGGAATCGCAGTCAGGAACTTTGCTGCTGGGCGGGCCTGACCCAAAATTGGGTGGGCTCGCCCGTGGCTTCGCCCCTGGTTCAGAACCAATGTACCTTCCTAGGATGTGTCAGACTGCAAGAAGTAAAGGTTCTCTGACCTATCCTTGCTCTGTAACTCCTGTTGCTTTATTACAGATCACTAGCCGCTGTATTGTAGGGTCACTGTTTCAGGCTCTGCCAACTTTGACAAGATCAGCAACTGTTTATAACTAGCTATTATACTACATTTTTTTGCCAGTACTGTTGGAAGAGAGAAAGCGATACACAGGCACTAAGCCTAAGCATTTGGAAGAAGATTACTTTAGTCAGTTTTCTGATTAGTGTGCCTTTCTTGCCCTTACTAAGGCAATTTCAAAATCATTTACCATGGCAAAATGGTTCCATATTGTGTATACTTTTATCTGCATTAATAAGACACATTCCTGTGGGAATAAACCTGTATACAATTTTCAAATGTATAGCTGTTTTTGTGCTCATCCTCTGCTGCTTGTACAAACAGAAGCTGCAAAGTACACCAATGTTTGTAAATGCCTTTACTTTGCAATCTTGCCAGTTTTCATAGAGAAATAATAGGGCTCCTTTTACAAAGTTCTTCTATTGAATGCAAAGTAGCCCATGGAAATAGAATGAGCTTCTTCACATTCAGTGCACTGCTAATTGGTAGTGCAGCTTTGTAAAAGGAGCTCATAGTTTGTAAGTACACAGTTTGTTTGATTCTTGATCCTTATTTTATTACCTGACATGTACTTAACAATTGTGGTTAAAGAATGTTGTTTGAGTGTTGGCATCTCAGAACATCTACAGTCACAGTTGTACAGAACCATCGCAGGGGGTGAGAGGGCCTGGCTTGGAGTTATAGTTTAGTCCTGCAATGAATCCGCTGTCTTGACTTAACAGCACAATTTTCAAACACCCACTTTAACTCTCTCGATTTCAGGTTGGTCCATGGCCATCAAATTAATTTACCCTGTTGGAAAGGGTTAACTTCATTCAACATTTTAAAGTAATCTACATTCACATATAATTGAATTGAAAATTAAGTCAATGCATTTGCTTCATTCTATATTACAATATTCGTTATGAGAGTTGCAGTTGTAATTGAGTCAAATGAGCAGCTGAGTTTTGCCTCTCACAGTAGGAGTTGTGACTACACTGAAAAAATAATTAATTAATAAATTTTAGGTGGGTGGATGTAATGCCCCTGCTTCCCCCTATCCCCATGGCTGATCTTCTCTCATATCTCTGACAGCAGAATAACATATAATATTACTACAAATAACAGAGGAAATGCAATTACCCTGATCTACTACATGTGACTGTTAAAAAAAGAATGTTTAGAAAGTTCTGTCATAGTTTGTGTTCTTTCTTTCTTTCTTTCTTTCTTTCTTTCTTTCTTTCTTTCTTTCTTTCTTTCTTTCTTTCTTTCTTTCTTTCTTTCTTTCTTTCTTTCTTTCTTTCTTTCTTTTTTCAGTTTTCTATTACAACTATACTCCTAGCAAACCATAAATGTTACTCACAGTCACTCTCTGAGAGGAAAAAGACTTCAGATAGTAAACATAGTAAACATACATAGTAAACATAGTAGATGACGGCAGAAAAAGACCTGCACGGTCCATCCAGTCTGCCCAAGAAGATAAATTCATTTGTGCTACTTTTTTATTTGTACTGTCCTCTTCAGGGCACAGACCGTATAAGTCTGGCCAGCCCTATCCCCGCCTCCCAACCACCAACCTGCCTTCCACCACCAGCTTTGGCACAGACTGTATAAGTCTGCCCAGCACTATCCTCGCCTCCCAACTACCAGTCCCGCCTCCCACCACCAGCTCTGGCACAGACTGTATAAGTCTGCCCAGCACTATCCCTGCCTCCCACCACCGGCTCTGGCACAGACCGTATAAGTCTGCCCAGCACTATCCCCACTGCCCAACCACCAGCCCTGGCACAGACCATATAAGTCTGCCCAGCACTAGCCCTGCCTCCCAACCACCAGCTCTGCCACCCATTCTAGGCTAAGCTCCTGAGGATCCCTTCCTTCTGCACAGGATTCCTTTATGTTTATCCCACGCATGTTTGAATTCTGTTACCATTTTCATCTCCACCACCTCCCGTGGGAGGGCATTCCAAGCATCCACCACCCTCTCCGTGAAAAAATACTTCCTGACATTCTTCTTGAGTCTGCCCCCCTTCAATCTCATTTCATGCCCTCTCGTTCTACCACCTTCCCATCTCCGGAAAAGGTTCGTTTGCGGATTAATACCTTTCAAATAATTGAACGTCTGTATCATATCACCCCTGTTCCTCCTTTCCTCCAGGGTATACATGTTCAGGTCCGCAAGTCTCTCCTCATACGTCTTGTAATGCAAATCCCATACCATCCTCGTAGCTTTTCTTTGCACCGCTTCAATTCTTTTTGCATCCTTAGCAAGATACGGCCTCCAAAACTGAACACAATACTCCAGGTCGGGCCTCACCAATGACTTGTACAGGGGCATCAACTATTTCATTCAGTTAGTTAGAAGTACCACTCCGCTCCTGTTTAACTAGATTTCTGTATTGCTGCTGGCGGGCATCCTCATGAGTCTGTAAAAAAAACTCTCATAAGTGCTATTTCTAAATTAACCTTTAGAGTGTACTCTGTTCATATGTTAGAATAAGCACTTATCTTATCTGGGCATGTTCTAGCGGGTTCGCTCTACAGCGAGATCCTGTTTCGCTTTTCCTTTCTTAGGAGCCGAACCCTCAATATCTATGCCCTCTTGCAGTGTTGGCACTAGGGGAGGAGCTTGGAAAGAGCTGTGCTTCAGGGGAAGAGGCCTAGAGGGTGTTTGTCCTTCAGGGGCTTTGAAGGAGAATTGGGTCAAGGGAGATTTGATGGGATGGTACATATCTGTGAGGGGACTCTAAAGAAGCCTTCAACTTCTCAGAGAGTTCTTGAGTCATCAGTGTGACTTCCAACACCATATCGATAAACCCCACACACCTGAAGGTCCCCTGCAAAGGACACCAGTGTACCAGAACAACAATGTTGTCATCAGCACTGACATCATGGACAGACCAGCCAAGGCTTTTTCAAGTCTTCCATATAGCTGTGGAGATGCTGTGGCGGGAAAAATCATACATTGTTTATGAAACCCCTGCTTATTGGCAAGAAATTGATATGGGGTAGTCATTATCTTATCTAGATCTAAATCTAATCTTAACTAGATCTTAGTGGAACCTCCAGTCTGTGGGTGCATACAGGTACATAATTACTTCATTGCATTGTGTAGGGGAAAAACAAACTCTATGAAGCTCTATGGGCCTTATTCTATAAAGCTTATTCTCCTAAATTTATGCTCCTAATTTATGTGTTTTTTATGAAACCTGGCCAGGTTAGATCCTGCTTCCATTAAAGTTAAAGTTAGGTAAACTCCTGCTACATTTGTCCTTCCTTTCTTGGATTGCTGCTGCTATAAGCATTGATAAAACCTTTACCTGTTGAATTACTGGCCAAATCAATTGATCTGCCTTAGTTCCTAGCTTATTGGACAAGTTTATTTCCTCAGTGGATAATTTTAGAAATGTGTGTGTTAAGATAGATTGGCAATTAACATTCTATGAACAAATTTCAGCGTTATTAAGAAAGACTTCTATGTCTTAAGACTACTTCATTCAGTAAAAAACTACTTTGATAAAAAAAAAAACTCTTCATGCTTTATTTCATACCTTTTTTGTCTCTAAAATAGACTATGGTAACATAGCCTACACAGGAATTTCCAACCATATTCTTAAACAGTTGCAAATAATCCAGAACACAGCACTGCTATGTAATGCTCAAAAATTTGACCACATTAACCCTCTGTTTGTAAAATATCGCTGGCAAATAAAATTCAAATTATTGATAGTGGCAAATACGGCATATCGGACTAGATTTTATATATCACACTTAAAATTTGGTGCTGAAATGAAATATTCCCATTTGATTTATAGAATATGCTGAGCACCCATTCGCATGACTAAATTTAGTCATGGACATTTATGCCAAGTAAAACTTGGTGGAAATGCTGACACCTAAATTAGGAGTAGACCAGGTGTATCCTATAACAATGCACATAGATTTTAGAAACATCAATAGCTAAGCTTCCTTTTCAACTATCAGAATTATTTTCAAAAGAAAAGGGCACCCATCTTTCGACACAAATCAGGAGATGGGCGTCCTTTTGAATCCACAGCAAAGCATTAGTCAGCCATTCGCCTCATGCTAATTAGCTCAGTTTCTAGAAGATTTTCTCATGAGAAACACTCAATATATTGTTTTCCTTTAGCAAGAGCAGTAGAAAGATGAAACTAAGGCAGAATTTTATGAGCTGGCACACTTACCTTCTCTGCTTGGAGCAACTAACAATACATACATAGCTACCAGGCTACCAGTGTAGAAAAGGACAACATATTTAATTTCATGGAAATGCAGATGGTCTGTGATGCCTCTCATATAACAGATGTATGTGCTTGCTACCCAGACTCATGCCACAATGCCTAAATTATATCATAATTGGGTCTACATGACTTTGACAGTGGTGATATTACTGGGAGATGGCTTCTTGGTGAGCATCCCTCCTCCCCATCCACAGTGTCACCTAACCAATTCTTTCTCTCTGTCCTCAAGCCTCTCTAAACATGTGCAACCAGTCTTGGAAGTATCAGTGACCTTCTATGCATTGATATGCTAACTAGGAATGGGCACCTGGAAATTTTTCTTTTGCTAAGAGTGCGCACTACATTCACATAATGGGGGTAAGTCTTAAACGTTTGCCTAAAGTTTGACACAAGGATGATGCGTGCTAAGCACCAATTCTATAATTGCAGTTATATGCGTAACTTTAGATGCAATTACCTATGCCAACTCAATGGCATTTAGGCACATTCCCCCAGATTCTATATAGCATGCCTAGAGATCAGCACCAAAATTGAAGTGGGTACTAAAACAATATGCATAACTTAACAAAGTTAACAAGCTATTGAGCACTGATAACAGCACTTAACAAGCAATAATGAGCACTAATTGGCACTAATTAGAATTATACTCACAACTAGCTAAGCATATTTTGTAATGACGTGCACTGAAAAAGGGACATGGTTATGGACTAGGAAATAGGTATTTCGTGGGTGTTCCAAAATTTACACACTTAGTTATAGAATATGGCCTAGTGCACGTACATTTTTACACCAGGATCTACACCACATTGTGTTGGTGTAAATGGATGCACATAGTTTTAGGCCCTTAAACATCAACTAAGAATATTCTATATTCGGCACATAAATCTAGACGTCGATTATAGAATATTCTTGGTCGGCACTGATTTCATCGCCAATTTTTTGGGCACAATATATTGAATCTTCCGCTATATGGTCAAAGATTTTGTGAAGTTGTTAGTGTGCAGGCAATACTTGATACTATTCATCTATTTCTAGCTCTGATAGGTGTTCCCCCTATAGAAGTTGAAGAAACATTTATATGCCTTACTGAGGCCTTGAAGTAAAGTAGAAAGAAAAATACTGTTGATTACATTAGATGAAACCTTTTGTAGATCTTCTACATGGAGTAAAGAAAATAAGCTGTGTGAAATGAACAAGGTCCTATGTGCTGGAACATATACAATGAACATAAGTTTCAAGTTTATTTGGGACTTTCTATCCCACTCATCAAAATACATATCTGAGTGGCTTACAATCTAAGCACACATAAAGAGAAAAAGGGAGTTCAGGAGAGCAGCAAATAAAGGTGAAAAAGAGAAATATAATGTTGTACAGGAAAGCAGAAGAAATGGGTCAGGACAGCTACATGATCCAGTTGTAACCAGCAGGGCTCACCCACACCTGTAAGCCTCCGTAAAAAGAAATGTTTTCAGTTCAGACTTACATTTCTGATGAGGTGTTAGAGATCTAAGCTGGGGTGGTAAGGGAAATACTATGTGTCTGCACATATGAGAAGCTGGCATATTAATCATTTCAAAAAATACACTTTTGTAATTGTTCCTTTTTGTACCAAAACATTCCAAGGAAATTTGATTTTTAAGCATTGAGATCCATGCTGAAAGTACCATAGAGCATGAGGATGGGTTTGTCAGAAGTACTGGACAAGCTACACTCAGCAATAGGAAACTGGATAACTTGCACTTCTGCAGCTATGTCATCTAGTATTTATTGCTAGGCTGCTCCATTTCCACACTCAGCTTCTGGAGCCAAGGCAACTCATGAAGACATTGACCATGAAATGAATCACTCAGCATGAGATGAGATAAGGACTATAAAAGCCACCTAAAGTGGCCAATTCTCTTTGCTGTCTAGCTTTCCTGCAATTCTTTGCATTTTTGCATTCAGCTAGACTTTCTGAAACACTTTTCTTGGGAGTTAAGCCCATGTGTGTACTACCCTTTCTGTTAGAATAGTAGCTTTGGAAATGCCAGCTCATGCAGACCATTTTGGACCTCCACACATTTTCTCATTCTGCACTAATGCAGATCCCTCCCACTATTTACCTCACATAGGCATAGTTTTGTTGCATCTCAGGTCAAGGAGCATACAATTTACCTACTTCATTCCTTTCTGCACTCAACTTTCCCATGTATACTCAGACTTCTGCCTGCTTCTACATCCTAGAGCAAAAATAAAAAGCACAAGGAGCCTTCGAGAGTGGGGGCTAAATAAAAAAGGTGTATAGATAGATAGATAGATAGATAGATAGATAGATAGATAGATAGATAGATAGATAGATAGATAGATACATGAAATTTAATTTGAATTTTCAGGCTTCTTTTCAAATTATGACAGCTTTTTTAAAAATGCAGGTGAGCCATTTTAGTTACTCGTATCATCAAACATTTTAAAATGAAGTGCTAGAGATTTGTTCAGAGTTGGTTTGCCAAGATATTTTACAGGCAGTGAATAGGACCATTTTTTGTGTGGTCTAATTGCAGATGAGAACAGGACATTTGAGACAAAGCAGCTTGTATTAGTTTATATCAGACACAGAGGAAAGTTCCTGTGCTTCATCAATTCCTCATTTTAGTGATATGCAAATGGAATTTATACTGCCTTATAGAAAGCTGTGCAGATGAGTACACTGCAGAATGCGATAATAGCTGCTCATTCTAATGATGGTGCTTCGGTGCTATGAGGATTCATAGCTGACGTTCAGCAGCAAAGAACAGAACATCTGTTTACAGTGTATATATAATACATTGCATGGCACACAAATCCAACCTTATCTTCATGGAGTGCAATGAAAGTTGTACTGCTGTAGGCTTTCCAAAGTGTACTTGAGAAACCGTATTCAAGCTTTGCTGAGAAAACCAATCATCAGATATTTCTCAACATACAGACAGCTCTTAGGCATCAATAAATTGTGTAACCCAATGATACATGTTGGGCATGTAAGAAGAAGTTATATTTGCAGTAAAATGTGTAATACAGTGACTAAAAGATCTGAGTGAACAAGGCAAAAAAGTGTTCTGTGAAAGCAAGCAGCCTTTATGAACACAAGATTGGAATGTAATTTCTTGCATTCTTGATTATCTTTAAAAATTATGAAAGCAGTTTTGTTGCTGACAATATATTTCAAGGCATCAGTCCCACAATGGCAAAAGCTTCCCCTGTCTCAGAGATCATAAAAACATACTTAAGGAAACTCACAAGTGAATGCTGCAAAGAAAGTGGAAGGAAACAGAAACCTGTCAAAGCAAAAATTTTGCAGTGTCAGGTGGAGAAATACTTTAGTCATTAAAAGAAAGAAAATAGTAAAAGTTTTGACAGCTATTTTTCTTCTTGATACATAGGGTTTGTATTCAATGCAATGGTCATGCCAGAATCATTAACAGATCTTATGGACTTTAGTCAAATGAAGATGGTATGTAGAAAAGGCAATGATATGATAGCAAATAGTTGCGTGGAGGGGCATTTTCAAATGGGGACGACCATCTCTAAGGGCGCCCAACTCTAAGGACGGTGCAGCAAAGGGGCGGGGCAACACGTATTATCGAAACAAGATGGACGGCCATCTTTTGTTTCGATAATATGGTTAGGGACACCCAAATCTTGACATTTAGGTCGACCTTAGTGATGGTCGTCCTCAGTTTTCGGTGATAATGGAAACCAAAGACGTCTTTCTCAAAAACGTCCAAATCCAAGTCCTTTGGTCATGGGAGGAGCCAGCATTTGTAGTGCACTGGTTCTCCTCACATGCCAGGACACCAACCGGGCGCCCTAGGGGGCACTGTAGTGGACTTCAGAAATTGCTCCCAGGTGCATAGCTACCTTACCTTGGGTGCTGAGCCCCCCAACCCCCCCAGGTCTGCCTGCCTGAATTATACTGCACCCACTATACTGCTGTGATGGACCTGAGTATGGCACTTGAGGCTGGCATATAGGCTGGCAAAAAAGTATTTTTAAACTTCTTTTTTATGGTGGGAGGGGGTTAGTGACCACTGGGGGAGTAAGGGGAGGTCATCCCCGATTCCCTCCAGTGGTCATCTGGTCAGTTTGGGCACCTTTTGAGGCTTGGTTGTAAAAAAAATGGACCAAGTAAATTCGGCCAAGTGCTCGTCAGGGACGCCCTTCTTTTTTCTATTATTGGCCGAGGATGACCATCTCCTAATCATGCCCCAGTCCCGCCTTCGCTACCCTGCCGACATGCCCCCATGAACTTTGGTTGTCCCCTCGACGGAAAGCAGTCGAGGGTGTCAAAAAATTGGCTTTCAATTATGCCGGTTTGGACGACGTTGCGAGAAGGACGCCTATCTCTCGATTTGTGTCGAAAGATGGGCGTTCTTCTCTTTCGAAAATAAGCGTGATAGTAAACATAGTAGATGATGGTAGATAAATACCGTATGGTCCATCCAGTCTGCCCAACAAGATAAAGTCATTGTATGAGCTACTTTATATGTATACGTGACCTTGATTTGTCCTTGCCAATTTCAGGGCACAGACTGTAGAAGTCTGTCCAGCATTATTTTTGCTTCCCAGTTACCGGTGTTGCCACCCAATTTTTCTTAGCTTCTATGGATCCATTCCATCTGAACAGGATTCCTATGTCTTTATCCCATGCATTTTTTAATTCTGTTTCCATTTTCATCTCCACCACCTCCCGCGGGAGGGCATTCCAAGTATCCACCACCCTCTCTGTGTAAAAATACTTCTTTATAACATGCAACTTTATAGTCCTCTTCAGAATATAGTCCTCTTCAGAATATCATGACAATGTTTCAGCTTTTAGTCATGATATTCTGAAGAGGACTATAGAGTTGCATGTTATAGGAGTACCCTTTCTAGTTCATATTACATGTGATTAAAATACTTTCTGACATTTTTCCTAAGTCTGCCCCCCTTCAACCTCAATTCATGTCCTCTAGTTCTACCGCCTTCCCGTTTCCGGAAAAGGTTCATTTGTGGATTAATACCTTTCAAATATTTGAACGTCTGTATCACGTCACCCCTGTTTCTCCTTTCCTCCAAGGTATACATGTTCAGGACAGTATGTCTCTCCTTGTACGTCTTGTAACGCAAATCCCAAACCATTTAGGTAGCTTTTCTTTGCACCGCTTCAAGTCTTTTTACATCCTTAGCAAGATACGGCCTCCAAAACTGAACTCGATGCTCCAGGTGCAGCAATGTCCATACATGAGCATAGATCAGGCATATGCACTTGTATACAGAATGATATGCATTCAGTGCTATTTTTAAAGGGAAATTATTGGTGCATACTTTAATAATGTGGAGGAGTGGCCTAGTGGTTAGGGTGGTGGACTTTGGTCCTGGGGAACTGAGGAACTGAGTTCAATCCCCACTTCAGGCACAGGCAGCTCCTTGTGACTCTGGGCAAGTCACTTAACCCTCCATTGCTCCAGGTACAAATTAGTACCAGTATACAATATGTAAGCCGCATTGAGCCTGCCATGAGTGGGAAAGTGCGGGGTACAAATGTAACAAAAAAAAAATAATGAGGTTTACAATAGGGCTAGTGATAAGATATAATACAGCCAGAGGCCCCCCCCCACTGGAATGGTGGTGGGCTGAGCCATAGAGCCCAGGCTAATAGAGACATCAATACTCTGATGGTTGGCATAACTAGGAGCTTACTGGAAAAGTTTGGCCTAGTTTTTAAGCCTGAACTGAGACCTGAATAGCCTGAGTTGGAAAAGAAAGGGCAAAGAAATGTGAAAACAAAATGGAATCGGAAAACAAGATGGAAACTTTGAAGTGACAGTTATAGAGTGGAATTACCCAATCTTAGTTAGAAAAAAAAGTGTTTATCTGAAAAACATCATGACAGATGCAGGAGTGGGGAAATTTTCTGTTGAAATAGGGGTGGTACTGGAGATTGTGGTTTAGCGACTTTGGGATAAACAACTTGGCCATTAGAATTAATGAAAATGCATTAGTTTTCAATGAACTCAAAAGTGTATATAAAGAGAGTAGAATTGGGAGGAGTTTGGAGTCTGTTCAGATTCCTCCTGGCATGCTGCCTGTTTGATCTCTGAAATCAGATTGATGTGCCTGATTGCCTTATACTGTGTTGGTAAGAATCAATAAACTTTTATCTATCTCTATACCACCTGTCTTCTCTCCTTCTTCAATAAGGACTTGTAGAATGCTCAATCTTTCCAGTCCTAATTAGGTATGGATAGGATATTTATTCACCTACTGCTATTCATGGGTATCAGGAGTCAGATAAAAGGGGTCATGTTTAGTCAATATATTCACAGCCTTCTGGAGGACTCCCCTCGCTTTGTTTGGACTTGTGTCCACCATGGGAGAGGGGCAATTCTTCCCAGGATAGAAGGGATAGCAAAAAAAACCATAAAAAAACCACTGGGTAGCCAGAAAAGTTTCAATATTTGTCTTTTTGTCACTTTTGAACTGAACATCATTAATAGTGCATACTTCTCTTAAAGAGTGACCCATCATGCATGCACAAATGTGAACTATCACCTGGATTCTACAAATGGCACCTGAATTTGCATGCCAAAATTTGGGTGTGATCCTGAGATGCATCTGCAACAAAGTTGGCTAACGAAGCAATTGTTACCAATAATTGGATGCTAACAATTATTGGCGCTATTTAGCATAAATTTGGATTTACATGTGCATCTTGCTATACAACATCCTATAGCACTGTATGCCCAAATTCAATAGCATGCAACCCAGAAAAGGATGTGGCCATGGAAAGGATATAGGTGGGTCGGGGTGTTCCTAAAATTTGCACACACTGTTACAGAGTGCTGGGGATGGTAATTGGTGTTAAGCAAGATTCTTGGCAGGCTCACCTTCCCTTTCTGTAGGTGTGGGCTTTAAAATTGCTGGGCTAGCAGCAGAGGTGCAATGCGCCGAAGACATGAGCACCTCCTTTGTCACGTCAACAAAGGAACATGACCAAGGAGCTACTTAGGGTGCTCCTTTAGGTAGACTTTGGGGAGAATTGAGGGGGAGGGCTATTGGAGGTTGGGTGCTACTATGGGGTGAGGATATTGCAAAAATAGAAGTCATAATGGGTAGGGGTAGATATGAGCTACTGGTGGGTAAGGGAGGTTCACGACAAAAGAAGGTGGGAGTGACTACTTGTCTGCAGGTAGTAAAGTTAGAGGAAAAGGGAGTGCTGAAAATGGGATATATTAATGCACAGTCAATCAGAAATAAATGTTTTTTTATTTATGCTTTGTTGGTGAATGAGCAATATGATGTGTTTTGTGTGACTGAGTCTTGGTGCATTGAAGCAGACAAGGCAGAGGTTGTGCAATGTTGTCTTCCAGGATACAGTTGGAAATGGGCATGCCATTCACGGAAGAGAGGAGGTGGGGGTTTTAATTTTTTATAAAAGTTATTTGAAGTTTGTTTGTTTGTGTGGAAGTGAATTATTTTGAGAGTGTAGTTCTTCAGACTGCATATGTGTGTGTGTGTGTGTGTGTGTGTGTGTGTGTGTGTGTGTGTGTGTGTGTGTGTGTGTGTGTGTGTGTGTGTGTGTGTGTGTGTGTTTGTGGGGTATATTGTGGCCAAGGGAATATTAATGGAGATTGTTCCTCACTGTTGTTTTTTTGTTATGGGATTAGGGATAAATTTTAAAAGGTTATATTTAATAGGAGATTTTAATGTGTCTTTTGATTCTAAAGTGGCTGATTTTAAGGATAGGAAGCATGTGTTATTTCAAACATTATGGTCTGAGTCAGATAATTAAAGTGGCAACTCATGAGGCTGGGCATGTTTTAGACTTGGTAATTTATCTAAGGGATTAATAGGTTCTTTATGCTCCCTCCCTGTTGTTATTGACATGAGTTGGTCTGATCATTCCCTTTTATCTTTTATTGTTAGTTATGTGCTTCAGAAAGATGGACAGGTTAACGATGTTCAAATGTTTCAGGTGTGTTCACAGTTTGAACATGTTGAATTATGGCAGGAATGGAAGAAAAAGTTGTGATTGGATGAGAATAGGACTGTTGCTGAATGGGTTAAGTTGTGGAATGATTCATTGACTGATGCATTGAATGCGGTTGCACCAGTAAGAGAAGTGTGGAAGAAGCCAGTTATGCAGGTATGTCCTTGGAGGACCGGTCCAATTCTGCAAGTATGAAGAGGATTAAGGCAGGCTGAGAGAGAAAATGGCGGGAGTACAAGATTATGATGGATATCAGTTCCATTTGAAAGACTGTCTGGGTTTTTGTGAGTTGCAAAGGAATGAATAATATAAGAGAAAAGTTCAGGGAGCATTGAATAGACTGAAAGACATGTATGCTACTGTTCATTTTTTGGTGGGCAGTCATAAGAGAGGTCATAAGAGGTTGATGGCCCAGATTCTTCTTTATAAGTGAATTTTTGTGTACAAATATGTGTTTGTTAGAACAGAAGGTGAAGGGAACACAGTTATTGGAAGTTAGGGATATAGAGGTTAATGTGCAGTGGACAGAATTTAGAGAACTGCAGAAGGCAGAGTTGGAGGTGATTGTAAGGAATATTATTCCCACAAGGTCATCTGTTGATCCATGTTCTTCTGGGATAATTCTGTTTCAGAAACTCTGTTTCAGAAACCCACTACATGGAGCACCCTATTGTATTTCTCCAGTTTCCACCCATACCACCTTAAAGCTAGTCTACCGGTGAGCCAGTTCTTAAGATGAAAGAGAATTTGTTCTAATGATACAGCTTTCGAGACTCAAGCGTTGAGAATGACTACACGGTTCCTGGAAAGAGGATACCCTAGATCCATAATTAGAAAGGCATATATGAGAGCTAAATATTCTCAACGTGAGTGGCTATTACAATATCAAACAAAAAAGGAAGAGGATACATTAACAATGGTCATTCCATACTCTCCATTAAGTTCTAGAATGAACAAATGTATACATTCCCATTGGAGAATGTTGCAAGTTCATGCATGTTTTTCTGATCACCCAATTTGTGCTTTCAAACAGGGGAAGACTATAGGTGAAATGCTTACCTATAAACGTCTGGACTATGCTATTGAACCCCCTGATGCTGTGGGTCATTTCAAATGTAGTTCTTGCCAATGGTGTGAACTTACTATTGAAGGATCAGTATGGACACCTCCCAGAACCTCACGCCTGGTTGTTGCTCACTCACTGACTAACTGCAATTCTAACAATGTAGTTTATGCCATTCTCTGTCCTTGTCAATTCATCTACATAGGACATTCTAGTCACCCTAATAAGTCTCGTCTAAATGAACATAAATCTAGAATTAAGAACCAGGTATTAACTGCACCATTAGTTCAGCACTGACTGGATTTTCATCACCAGCTTAGTGACATTAAATGGAGAATCTTAGATTACGTCCAACTAGGGTGGGAGGGTGGGAACGTTGGACGGTTATTAAACTATAAAGAACAATGTTGGATTTTCCAATTGCATACTCTGCAGCCTTTGGGGTTAAATTCTGAAATCGACTGGTGGTCATTGATCTGATTGGTAGCTACGGGTGGTACGTGGCCCAATCAGAACTGCAGGTTTTGATCAGCTGTGGGCTATTTAAAGTTTAACACCGCATCAGACGCTGCAGCCATTTTTTTTCCCTATGCAGGAGCGTGATATGAGATGGTAGTGCTAAAGACTTTTTTATTAATGCAGGGGCGTTCATTTTTATATGGAGATATAAGTATGCAGCTGATATTATGTTTTTTCTTCCCCAGCGAACCTCTTCCCTGAAGAAGGATCTCGAAATCTGGCCATGTTGGAGGAGGTGTGTTTCTGGTGAAACATTGCCGCCAACGTTAAGCGCTCATACATGCGCATCTCTTTTTTGACTCTGCCATGGATTGTAGATCATAAATGTTTAAAGTTATTTGGAATATATTCATTTATGACTGCATTAAGAAGATATAAAAAAGTTCAAAAAATATAAGAATATGGGTAGATCTATGACGATGTGCGCAGCACCATGAGTATATTGGGGCGTTGTTCTCATATGGTGGATGTTGCAAGATACTCTGATGATTCCTGTTAAAAATTGATATACAAATGTTATTGGGACTGTAGCTCTGGAAATGTTGAATGTTGCAAATGTGGATGAAGCATTGTTGTATAATGCATACTTTAATTGTGAGTGTTTGGGACATAACAAATTGAGTTTACACATTTAGTCCCCACACTAGAACTGTAAGGTCTCTCAAAAAATAATTGATTATTAGCACCCAATTATTGGCTTGTTATTCAATGGAATTGCACATACAAATTGGGTGTGTGTCTAAATTTACATGGACAATTTTAAGCACCATTTATAGAATTTCAGGATATATGTAGGATGTTAATGAAGCTGTATTTTGTGCCTTGAGCTGAAATGAAAAATGTTATCATTAATACAAGAGATTTCATGTTCAGTGCTTATCTCAGTTTAATGGCTAACAGCTGAGTACTTAATTTTGCAATAAATCCTCATTACAATGGAGATTTAGAAATCACATTGTGATTTTGCAGAAAAAGCTTTCTAAATGAAAAAAAAATACTTTTTTAATGCTATATTATGGTTATATGAAAATGGCTGTTTGATGCAAGAAAAAAATTATCATTCCTAAATGAATAAACAAATATTTTCTTATAGGACATATGCATTAAACCAAATATTTTAGTATGCCACTATAAAACTTGGTGTGCTAACATGGATATTAAAGTAGGACATCTGTTTTAATTGTGACCTGAAATCTCTAATTCTGACTGTTCTTTTCACTTTGGGTGGGTTATCATAAAGAATATTATCTCCCCCTGAACCCTGACAAAGAAAAAGTACCCCTCCTCAACTCCTCTAGACATCCTCAATTCCATTGTAGTTCCCCCTTTCCCTGTGCAATTCTTGTCACTGCATCTGAAAAAAAGATATAGCGGAATTAGAAAAGGTACAGGGAAGGATAAAGGGGATGGGACGACTCACGTTTTGATGCTTTGGTGTTGGCCTTTTCAGTCCAGTTGAGACTTAAACTCGGTATCCTTTCAGTATGTAGTGGTCTCTAGGGCTGAAGATATTCCTTACATAAAGAAATGTGGCAGAAATCTGCTCTAACATGGTGACTGAGTCATTTTCTATCCTGCAGAATCCACAATAACTCCCCAACCAGCTATCCCTCATTAAGCACCTGCTCTTCAATTGGGGAAAATTTAGCTTCAGGCAGAGGCTTTCTACTTCCTGGGGGGGGGGGGGGGGGGGGGGGGAGGGAAGGAGAGGCTGAGGTACAGCTTAATTTGTGGACAAAAAGGAAGTGGAACTGTGGTCAGGGGAGGGGGCAGCCGGTGGTGGGAGGCGGGGCTGGTGGTTGGAAGGCAGGCATAGTGCTGGGCAGACTTATACGGTCTGTGCCAGAGCCGGAGGTGGGAGGCGGGGATAGTGCTGGGCGGACTTGTGCGGTCTGTGCCCTGAAAAAGACAGGTACAAATCAAGGTAAGGTATACACAAAAAGTAGCACATATGAGTTTATTTTGTTGGGCATACTGGATGGACCAGCAGGTCTTTTTCAGCTGTCATCTACTATGACTTCCCTATGAGGAAAGGCTAAAGCAGATAGGGCTCTTCAGCTTGGTGAAGAGATGGCTGAAAGGAGATATTATAGAGGTCTATAAAATACTGAGTGGAATGGAATGAGTAGAAGTGAACTGCTTTGTTTACCCTTTACAAAAATACTAGGACTAGGGGGCATGCAATGGAGCAACTAAGTAGTAAATTTAAAACAAAAAACAGATAAAATATTTTTTTCACTCAATGTGTAATTACACTCTGTAATTAATGATTGTGGTAAAAGCAGTTAGCTTAGCAGGGTTAAAAAAAAGGATTGGATCATTTCCTTCAAGAAAAGTCCACATGCCATTATTAAGATGCACTTGGGAAAATCCACTGTTTATTTCTAGGATAAGCAGCATAAAATCTGTTTTACTATTTTGGGATCCTCCCAGGTACTTGTGACCTGGATTGGCCACTGCTGGAGACAGGATACTGGGCTTGATGGACCTTTGTTCTGTCTCAGTATGGCAACACTTATGTTCTTATGATAGATGATCCAATAGAATCTTTCCACAATAGGCAGTAAACCCTTAAGTCGGCACCACCCACTCCCCCAGGGATATAGTTAGCAAACTTTGATAAGCAGGAACTCACCTCCAAATAGAAACCTACCACCCCTTCAGAGTCAGTAACCTTCCACATTGTCAGAAGGACCTCCTCATAAACAAGAACCCCCTCTCTATAGGCCCACCTGTCCAAAAATACACCTAACTATTCCAGACAGGCAGGATCTATTATAGTTCTATCCCCTGAAGTTATTTGGCACTATTATTTCATTTATACTTACAATAGGAAAGATACTCTTAGTTCTCAATTAGTATATCATGCCTGGAATAAGACAACAGTGGCTGAGAAGTTCAGAAGTTTGGAGGGGATTTCATGAAACCTGGAAAGCATTTGCTGATCTTATAGAGCGAATTTAAGATCTAGAGTGCTAATTGTTGTGCAGGAATATTAAATGGATGTCTATGCCATTATATCTGTCATCTGTATCTCTTTGTATGTGCACAGTTCTGTATTATTCAAGTGCTCTTGTTATTGGATTTGTACATATGATAATGCTTGAAATTCAATAAAAGGTATGAACTTTTTTTTTTTTAGTCTCAAGAGGCACTGCAGAAGGCTTTAGTAGTAAAACCCTTCTCCAAGGGAAAACCTCTTGCCTTATCATTAGCAACTGCAGTCTCCTAGAGCAATAATGGACCATACTCTAAGCTCCCTAGTCATATCTGTGAGTTCCACAACTCACCACAACTCCTCGAGTTCCTGTAATGTTATCAACATCAGAGCCACTGTAACAATCTTCCACTTCTGATAATAAAGGAGGTTCTAGTCTTTCAGAACTTAGTGTTATTTCAGGACATGAAAGTGTCACTGAGCATCCTAAATCTAGCAGGGTCTCCAATAGCTTAACCCCGTAGATGTTCCATGTAATGACCTATGGGACCAGAAGCAGCAAAAGACATTGGAACACTCTGGGTTTGCCCTTGCACTTATTTTGTTTAAAAGGAACATTCCAATTATGGACTTCAGAGAATCAGGGTACTTCACACCATTTTGGAGACAATACTGAAGTATTTCTCTCATTAAAATCCAACTCATCATTAGCCTAAACATTAACCACCCAATTCTGTAAACTTGTGTGCACAATTGCACACTTATCCTCAGATTCTATATATGGTGCAAAAGTACATAAGTATTGCCATACTGGGACAGACCAAATGTCCATCAAGCCCAGCATCCTGTTTCCAATAGTGTCCAATCCAGGTCACAAATACCTGGCAAGATCCCCAAAAAAGTACTGTAACCCTAAGGGTTAAATGTTAAAAGATTACCTGGCTCATTCTGAATCTGGTGTGGGGACAGTGAGCAGTGCAGTTAAACTGAGTGGTCTGTGTGTATGCGCTGAGTGTTCCGCATGCTGATGGAACTCTCAGGAGAGTGACAAACAGCTCAGGCTGGCAGTTGGAAGGGAGCTGTTTTGGTGAGAACATGTTACTAGGAAAAGACTGGAAGAAAGTTGATGCTGGAGATCATCACCTGAAAGAAAAGGCGCCCACCGTTCAAGAGAGAGAGAGAGAAAACAGAGAGAGCAGCTAAGTGACTGAGACTATTTTAAAAAGTGCACAAAAGAGAAAATAGTAAAGGAAACCTGAACAAAAAGTGAGAGATAACTAAGGGAAAAAAAGTAGAGTTACATGTTGAGATCCTTGAGGGTCTATGGAAATCTGAAAGGCAGGAGAAAAGAAATGTTAAAGAATCTAGTGTTTTGTAAAATTGAATGTGCTTACATGATTTATGTACCTAATATTTATAGTTATCTGAAAATGCTCCCAATGTTTAAACCTGTAATTGAAATACATATGTTGAATGTGCAAGTTGGTAAAATTTAATTAACATTTAAATATAATTCAAATAATAAAAAAAAAACATTTTCTTTTTATTGTTAAACTCCCTGGTTGGTGTTGAGTCATTTCGGGGAAACACAGTGACATATTTGGTACCATCATTTAATACCTTGCTCTGCCACCAGGGGGTTTACAAGTACAAAACATTTTATGCTGCTTATCCCAGAAATATTTTCCCCCAAGTCCACTTGTAACCACTCGCCTCCACCTACCCTCCTCTCTTTCTTCCCGTCCACATTAATTGATTTGATTTGCTTACTTTATTTATTTTTTGTCTATTAGATTGTAAGCTCTTTGAGCAGGGACTGTCTTTCTTCTATGTTTGTGCAGCGCTGCGTATGCCTTGTAGCACTATAGAAATGCTAAATAGTAGTAGTAGTAGTAGTACTTTTAGCTCTAATAGTTTCCTTCACCTCACTTTTTAACCATGCTGGCTGTCGTTTGGTCTTCCATCCTCCTTTTTTAATGCGCAGAATATATTTTGCCTGGGCTTCCAATATGGTGTTTTTGAACAGCATCCACACCTGATGTAAATTTTTGATCCTCAAAGCTGCTCCTCTACGTTTTTTTTTTTTCACCGTTCTTCTCATTTTATCATAGCCTCCTTTTTTAAAGTTAACACACATTTAATGCAAAAATTAACACATGGCAGGTGTAAAGCCTATGTGGTCAATGCAGGGGTTGTGCTCTGCATCTGCCCTGCATTTAATACAAAGAGTACACAATTAACACACAGCCACCATGTTACATGCCTGGGCTGATAGCTCAGGCTGTCCCTGCTATTAACCCGGGTAATATAATTTGAGGTACCTGCAGTGCCACTATCCATTTATGCACCCCTCTCTGACACAAGTATGACCTCCCCCATGAGGTTCCCAACACATCAGAGTAGCTCCTGATCAACACTCCCATGTTCTCAACATATCAAAGTAGCCTCCTATTAACCCCCAAACACATCAAAGCACCCCTGTTCAACACCTTGGCACCCCCTAACTCAGTAACCATGCACCTGACATAGACCCCCCCCCCTTGACACATTCTAGACTCCCTGGCACAATGATCACTTCTGACCCCCTCTTTACAGATCAGGTGCTTATGGTGGTACAAATTTATACATTGGAATCTATGGGGCCCTTTAACTAAGCTGCGTAGGTACCTATGCACGCCCAATGTACACCAATTTGGAACTACCACCTGGTTACTGCATGTCCCAGGCAGTAATTTTTTTTTTTTGTGTGCATCCAGTACGTGCACCAGAAAATATATTTTGTTTTCCAGCATGCAGCCCTAACCGAGCAGTAGTCGACATTGTACGAATGCTGACGGTTACTGCCCATTTAACACGTGAGACCTTACCGCTAAGTCAATGGGTGGCGGTAAGGTCTCAGGCCCAAAATGGCCGAGCACCAACTTTCATTTTGCCGCACGTCCATTTTAGGCAATAATGGCCTTTTATTGTGCTGAAAAATGGACCTGCTCGCCTACAATATATGCGTCTACAACATTGCAGGCAATTTTTTGGCACACTTTAGTAAAGGAATCCCTATGTTTCTATGTGTATCATGACATTACTGGTGCTGGGACATTTCCCAAATGGCTTCTGGAATTATAAGCCCAGTTTCGGTGCTGCTGAAACTTCCTGCTGGCCAGGCTTATTGTGCCAAGAATGAGGAAGTTTTTCATTCAGCCTGGCCACAGGAGAAAGTTTCTAAAAATGAGAAGAGCATGGGAGGACTCAGATAGCATATTAATTGGGAGGCATAGATCTCCAGAGATGTAACTGGTATCACAAGTCTACAGCTGGAAGGAAAGGTTACATAGAAAACAGTAGGGATAGTGCAGTGTGAATGTAAAATGGAAAGGTAGTGTTCTTGCAATTCATAAGAATGTATTGAATGTAATGATACATTGTATAAGGTTTTACTGCTGAAGTTATCCTATATTAATATTTGTATTATTTAATATCCTCCTAGCATATTAATCACATATTTGTCTCAATTAATGCACATATTTGTTTCTAATCAAAACTGTGGGTTGAATGCTATTATTTTAGGTGATTTTAATTTACATTTCAATCTTTGGATCTATTTTTTTAACCCAATAAGTTGAATGTCCTGTCACCATCACTTGTGCTTCAGTGTCCTAGACTGATTTTTTTCTAGTTTCCGTTTCTTTACAGGTCTCTAAGTTTTTGAATATTATAAATTCTACATCTATCAATATAACAGCACTTATGAGTTTAAAATGAATGAGCTGTGGTGCATTTGTCGTGCTGGGAATCGCTTGCATGGTTTAGTAAAAGAGGCCCTAAGGATTTAAAAGATAGCTTGATTTTTCAGTTTCTACATTTGGTCAAGTCAGATGTCAATGTCATATTTCATAATAATCTGGATGAGGTTGTTCCAGTTCAACAAGTTAGGATTTACTGACAACATCAAGCACCTCAACTTTAATTACAAAAAAAGACAATTATGTCAGACGGAAATAACTTGGTGTTCTGTGCTTCATTCATTTACACAAGCAGTATATTTAGGTGTTTTTAATTCATACCAGACATTAATTGTCAAAAAAAATTATAAAAAAACAAATCCGTAGTTCTATAGGTCAACCTACTAATCTTTGTTAATTTGGTAAAAACACTTAAAAGTGAGCTGTCTCCTAAATTTAAACCAAGTGACTGTTAACTGATTTGATAAAATACACTATATTAATTCTTGTTTTTTAAGCTGTTGATATAAAAGCCATGTCAAGTTTAAATGAATTGTTATGGGAAAGGCTTATTCTGGTATCATGTAACCCCATTTCTTACTCATTACCAATAGCTTCCAGCGTTTTTCTGCATCAGATATAAAATTATGCTGCTTCCTACACAGAGTTCCTATAGATAATCTCAGAGAACCTATTAGTGATAATACCTTGCCTCACCCTTTCCTGTGCACACTTAGGATTAGATACAGTAAATGGTGCCCAAATTAAGGCTTTGAAAAGATCCACACTAAACTTGTATTCTATAAAGTGCCATTTGTAGAAAAGCACGTACCTGGAGATTCTGTATAGTCCACCTAGAGATGATTTCCAAAATCCAAACAGTTTCTATAATAATGTGCGTAACTTAACAAGTTTAGGGGCCCTTTTTTAAAGGTGCGCTGAAAAATGGGCTGTACTAGTGTAGGCATGTGTTTTGAGGGTGCGCATATCGATTTTTCTGCGCACCTGTAAAAAAAGGCCTTTTTAAAATTTTTGTCGAAAATAGACCTTACCACCAGCCATTGACGTAGTGGTAAGGTCTCATGTGGTAACCGTGTGGTAATCATCTACATATGTAGAATGACAATTACCACCCATTTTTTGCCGCGCATCGGAACATAAAAATTATTTTCCGGTGCGCGTAGCGGATACACGTAAAAAATGAAATTACCGCAAGGGCAATGCGGTAACCGGGCAGTAACTCCAAACTAACGTGTGTTGGGTGTGTCTAGGTGCCTACACATGGCTTAGTAAAAGGGCCCCTTAACAACCTAATAAGCACTGATAATAGCACTTAACAATAATGAACACTAATTGGCACTCATTAGAATTTAAGTGTATTCTGTAATGAAGTATGCCTAACTTCTAACTCACGCAGGTAAAAAGGGGCGTGATTATGTGTGGGGAAATGGGCGCTTCACGAACATTCTGAAATTTACACATGGATTTACGCCACATTTTCATTGGTGTAAATTGATGCATGTTATTTTAGGCGCTGAAATATAAACTAAGTGTATTCTATAATTAGCACCTAAATCTTGGCACCAATTATAAAATACACTTAGTCTTTTTTAGGTGCCATATATAGAATCTCCCCCTTAGTGCAAGTCCTGTGCCCAATTTTGGATGTGAGGACTTCCAACAGCTGAAACCTGGTGTAAATTCTGGTACACAAGTTGGGCACACTACCCACCAATTCTACGTCCATGACTTGCCCATGCCCCTCTTATGGCCCTGCCCCCTTTAGGGTTGCATGCGAGACACTTTTGATGTGCAGTGTTATAGAATAGTGCATAGGCAGATGTGCATGTAAATTCAAATTAGTGCCAATTGAGGGGAGAAGTTGCTGTGTGGGGCTCATTTGGAGACTGAACAAGCTGTGTAACACCCATGGCTGAGAAGTGATGTGGATCTCCTGATGCCGCTTTCCATCAGGCACCAGGTTTGACACCCTGTGACATCATCCAGGGCCTGCTTCCCATGCTACTAGAAGGTGCTGCCTTGGAAGATCTTCAGGGGAGGAGCTGCTATATGGTGCCCATTTGGAGACCAGAGAAGCTGTATAACACCTGCAGCAGAGAAGTGGTGTGGATCTCTTGGTGCTGTTTTCCATCAGGCACTGGGTTGAATGCCCAGTGATGCCACCTGGGGCTTACTTCTCATGCTACTAGAAGCACTGCCTTGGAAGCTCTTCAGGTGAGTAGCTGCTGTGTGGTGTCCATTTGGAGACTGGAGAAGCCAGAAAAATGGTGTGGCTCTCCCAGTATTCATCAGGCACCAGGTTGGATACCCTGTGTGTCATCCGGGGCCTACTTCCTGAACTACTAGAAGCTGCTGCCTTACAGTGTGTGGCTGCAGGTGAGCGACTTCAGGGCATGCCTTGCCCCTTGGGATTCCCTTAGAGTACTGAGGAGCAGTGAGGGACCTAAGGTACTGTTTGCTGTTTCTTTGACTAGTATGGGGAAATGGAAAGCGAATGTGAAGGCTTTCACACCCACTGTTGTGGGGCTTCTGGATAAACATCTGGTAGCATCAAGATCCCCAGGTATGTCAGATGCCCAAGTGTTATCCCCCATAGGAATTTCTCTAAATTTTCCAGAATGAATTCCATCTCCTCCACATGTTCTTCTAAGGTCAGATGAATCCCAAATGGTTTCCATGTTGCCTCAGGGGCATTCTAGAAACTCTGCACATAGCAAACTTTCTTTAGAAACTTTACCTGGGATAATTAAACTTGCAGATTCTCCATCTACACCTAATGTCTCAGGTTCTGCCCAGGAAGTTACTGTAAAGGATCTATGGGACTTTAATTCTCACATGGAGGTGATGTTAAAGTCTGTTGTTTCTCAGTCAGCTTCCTTCTTTAAAGAAGTAGTGGACAAATTTGCTAATGTGGATGCTAATTTAAAGATATTGGATACATCCATCTCAGGTTTGAAATCTCAGGTCTCTGCTCTCAAGACCATCTCTATCTCTACAATAAATGGCTCTCATGCTATTCACTAAAAAAAATGAAATGACAGAGAATGCCAGGAGAGCCTGTAACCTGTGATTCTTAAATTTTCCCTCAATGTAATATTGTTACTATAAATTCTCTTGAGGAACTAAGTACCTTAAGGAAATTCTGAATTTATCAACATCTGAGACTATTTCATTGGTTAAATGTTACTATTTACCTGTTAAAAAGAAACTTCAGTTGGGTCAGCAAGCAGTTGACCAATTGGTAACACCTGAGATGCATCTAACTGCATTTTTGGAAGACACAAAAGAGATTATAAGTACTAGGTCTACACTGTTAGTTACATTTGCTAATGAATGAGATAAATCTATGGAACTCCTCTCACATGAGGAAAGGCTAAATAGGTTAGGGCTCTTCAGCCTGAGAAAGAGATGGATGAGGGGAGATATGATTGAGGTCTACAAAATCCTGAGTGGTGTAGAATGAGAAGGAGTAAATTGATTTTTTACTCATTTCAAACGTGCAAAGACTAGGGGACACTCAATGAAGTTACATGGAAATACTTTTAAAATAAATAGGAGGAAATATTTTTCACTCAAAGAATAGTTAAGCTCTGGAACTCTTTGCCAGAGGATGTGGCAACAGTGGTTAGTGTATCTGGATTTGAAAAAGGTTTAGATAAGTTCCAAGGGAAAAATAGTTCGCTATTGAGATAGACATGGGGAAGCAACCACTTGCCCTCAGATTTGTAGCATGGAATATTGCCATAATTTGGGTTTCTGCCAGGTGCTTGTGACCTGCCTTGGCCACTGTTGGAAACAGGATGGACCACTGGTCTGACCTAGTGTGGCTACTCTTATGTTCTTATTTTGGGGAAAAAAAGATGTAAATTTCTGTGATGAAAAGCTTAATGTTTTTCCTGATGTTTCCAGGGCTCCACAACTCAGAAGAAAGGCCTTTTTTGGCTTTGAAATATCAAGTTTTAACCCTAGGAGCTACTTTCTTAAATATCCATGTAATTGTGTTTTTGCATTTCAAGGAAAGGAATATATATTTTTGGAACTCCTTATAGCTTGAAACTTTCCTTAAAGGACATGAGAAGTGTATATGATTTGGATTTTGTGGCGTTAAATATTGATAGCACCAAATGTGGTTAATTTAGCATGTTTATGGTTAATATGTTTCTTTTTAATTTGCTTCTTCTTCTTTCTTAATGGGGGCTTTTTGGTGTTTTGTTACTGATTGACTTTTTTTGTACTTATTTTGATATGGATACCAAATCCTATATTTTCTTTTCATATAGAAAATGTGAATACATTTAAAAAATTAGTGCCAATTAATGCCAATAATGGTTAAGGGCTCATTACCTAATAAATTTGGCATGCATCTGACCACATTTTGGTGACCTATATAGAAACTGGGGTTAGATTTTACTCAAGTACAGCCTTCTTTAATCATGCACTTGTGATCTCTGTCCTGGACTGCTCATGCAATTTTATGGGCTAAGTGTAGAAATGTGCATCCAAGACTATAAAATTATGGAGTTAGTGTTGAGGAGTTACTGCTGCTGCTCCTGAATATCCTTCCCACCTGCACTTATTCAGTTAGCCGCACATGTTAAATGGATAAGGAGGGAAGTTATCAAGCTAAATTAGGGTCTTAAGTTGTGTTATTTACCTCTTAATGCAACTTAAAGGGTTCCAATACTGTTTGTCTTGCCCTATAGTGATGATATTTAAGTCACCACAGGTTACATTGTAAGCTGGGGTTATTTTTTTGTGCCTGTGACATTGGGCCTCAAAACTGTGGCCCCATGCTCCCAGAGCCAGAGATAATTTTGTGGAAACCAGGCCTTAATCAGCTTCCATTGCTATCTCATCCTCATAGCATATAATACATCTGCTTTATTTTAGTGAATGTCTCTTTGAAATGCTTTAAACCCCCCTCTATTAAGAAATTAAAATATTAGGATGTATTTTACTCAGATACTTGAATTTTCCTTTCTTACCCCTCTCCATCATTTGTATTTTTTTATTTTTTATTTTAGCATTTGGTTATGCAATATTTTTTCTCTTTATATATTTATATATTTCAAAATAATGGAACATATTTTTTGTTTCAAGTTTTATGCCTGTAATATTGTGAATGCAAATACAAAGCAATACCTTTTCACAGCTGGGATACTTGTCAATTGAATTTCAGGAAAGACAGACAGCATGACTCCAGCTCTTATCTGGATATTATAAAGCCCTCAGAGACAGAAAGATGCAGTAAAGTGTAAGCAAGCAAATTGCAGTAAATAATGTAAAATACACAATGTTAACTGTGATTGATAAAAGCATGTTGTGAATTATGTATCCTTTTTGAAATGATGCGCTGTTTTTAGATTTGTTAATAGTCTATAATTAAGCCTTGTTTAGCTAATATTTAGGCCTAGAGGGAAAGAGCACTGTAATCTTTGTGTCATGCTCAGGGCTTCTGCTGTTGACCCTTTGAGAAAGCAGTGGTGAAACAGGTGCCTGTCAGGGTTCAGTTGGTCACAGATAAGTGTCAATGTTACAGTTTTTTGTGACTGCCAGAATGTTCAATGATCACTCTTAGATAAATTCATAGAATAAAATTATATCACAGTTTAATCACCATTAGACTATTAGTGTACTTGTGTCCACCATTGTGTTGTAGTTCACATTGTTGTTGTATAGTGTGGGCACTTTTAGCCTAATTTGAGATTTAACCACCAAAAAGCCAGCATGGCCTCTTTTGCCCATTTAAATCGTTTTGAATATCAACCCCTTAAAAATTTTGTAGGATCATCATACTAGAAGCATAATTCAAACTTCAAAAATGCTTCATTAATATAATCATCAGTCCATTAGAAAAATGATTTGGTAAAACATGTATTTATTTATTATATACTGCCTGCAAGCCTGCAAGCTATCTAAGTAGTTTTCATATGCTTCTAAATTCCAAAATTGTTTCAGTGAAAAGTATTATTTTGCAAACACTCAAATTTTTTAAAGTTATATACTCAAAAATATCAAATATTTGACTGTAGATACGTTTTCTTTTGATAGAAATATGATATTTATCAAAACCAAAAATCCATTAAACAGATCCCAGATGAAATATTGCTTCAAACAACCACTCTGTATTAGGGTTTCAAACTTTATGAAACTCAAACAAATAGATTTATTCCTGGTCCCAAGACTTTCTTGCTTTACAGCTCCAAAAACGTTCTTTATATCACATTCTACTTCACATTCTCATACTGAAAAAGACTACTTCAAGAGAGCAGGGTGCCATTTTGGATAATAGAGCTGGGTGACTGACTGCTGTCACTGGGGTTCCCTTGAAATTCCAAGGAAGATCCCAAGATAGGTTCTGACAGGTTGAGGTGTGGAGGTGAGGATATATTCCTAGGGGCGTCTCTAGCATTTAGCACGTGCTAATCATTAGCACACACTAAAAACACTAACACACTTTTGTAAAAGACCCCCACACTATTCAAGGTTTCAATTGTCACCTAATGAACTCCAGTGTCATGACTTCAGGTTTTGAGACCCAGTCTGACCTGCTGATAATGCTGGTTGTTTACTAAGCTCTCCCACACAGGTCTAGATTCAGTAAATGGCACTGAAAAAGCAGTGCTGAAAAAAAATTCACATGGTGCGCTATTCTATAAATGGCACTCCGAGTTGCACACTGTTTATAGAATAGTACTTAGAGCCAGTTCCACCAAACTTTCTTAAACCTGGTGCAAATCCTGGCCCATAAGTTAGGTGCAGGTCCCCAGTATTCAGTAATACTGCACACATCTTTTGTAATCACCTCTGACCTACCCATGCCTTACCTAAGAACTAAGAGGGCTGCCGAGAGGGGGGGCAGGGGGGACAAAATTCCCTCGACCCAGGCCTGCAGGGGGGGCCCGGCGCCAGGGTCATGCTGCCAGTGCTGCACTCCCCGGTCTCTCCTGCCTGCTCTTGGCTCCGTCCTCCACTGGGCCCCCTGCATTAAGATTGGCAGCGGCTTAGCTCTGTTTGGAAGGGTAGATCGCCTCCCTTTGGGCCCTCCCTGTGTCCTGCCCTTTTGGAAAGTGGAAGTTACATCAGATGAGGGCGGGACACAGGGAGGACCCGAAGGGAGGTGATCTGCCTTTCCAAACGGAGCTGATGCGCTGCCGATCTTAATGCAGGGGGCCCGGTGGCGGCCTTGCCCCAGGCCCAGCTTAGTCTCTTGGTGGCCCTGAGAACTAATAACTGCCTCCTCGGATGAGACAGAGCAAACCCCACTTCCTTCCTCAAGGTAAAGAAAGTTCTTCTCTTGCACACAGGACTCTGGCATTCCATTGGGTGCAGTTGGTAACCCAGCTACCTCAACTCAGTCTGTGGAGAGGGGGCAGGCAATGTCATCCCTGGTGCTTTGCCCACAGGGGAGGTTCTTCTGCCCACAGCACCAGATTTCTAAGGATAGCAACACTGCTGGGCTGAATGGGAGCTTCAGCTTCCAATCGCCAATCATTCATGATGGCAAGCAGAGCAACTCTCAGTTCAGTGCCTTCAACTGTGAATTGTTCCCTAGCATCAGATGAAGGTATCAGGTAAGATTCAGAAAGAACAATCCTGACTTTCATTTTCCCCTTGACTAAAGTGTTGGGTTGCTCAAATCCTACTTGGAGCATTCATGTCTCCCTGCTTATATGTCTTTATAAAATAGCCTACTCCAAACCACCTGTACAGAGCTCTACCTCCTACAAGGCAGTAAGAACTTTAAGTGTAGATGCTAGGAGAAATAGCCATATGTGTGTATTTTATAAAATTGTGTTTTACACAATCAAGTCACTTATGCAACTAACGTCTAAGGAGCCAATTTATTGAACTGCACTAAGGTTTCTCAGTTACTTCATGGTAAATGACAAAATAAAGGCCTGGTTAATGAAAGCCTCTGTAAACTGTTGAATATATTCTCAACATCTTGTCATGCAGAGAACATTTCTTTACAATATGTTAACTGCACTGCACATATTGTAAGGACCTTTTTACAAAGGCGTGTAAGGGCCTATGCACGTCCAGCGCACGCCAAATTGGCATTACTGCCTGGCTACCGCATGCCCTGGGCACTAATTCTGAATTTGGCATGCGCCAAAAACACGCAGTAGAAAATATTTTCTATTGTCTACCACTTGGTGCTTACCCAGCGGTAAACAGCAGTGGGCGAATGTTGCACGCCTACCGCCCTGGTAGCATGTGAGACCTTACCGCTAAGTCAATGGGTGGCCGTAAGGTCTCAGGCTGAAGATGGACACACACTGGCCTTTATTTTGTTGCATGTCCATTTTCCAGTCCCTTAAAAATGGCCCCTTTTTTCCAGGATGTGGTAAAATTGGCCCAGCGCGCCCAAACGACGTGGTCGCAGTGCTGCAGACCACTTTTTGCTGCAGCCTAGTAAAAGGGCCCCATAGTTAGTTATATTTATTGAGATAGAATAAGCTATTTCATGTTGTCTATCAAGTCAACAGTTAACTTGCAGTTACTACCTCCATTTTTAGTGCAAGGCAAGTCCCTGCCCGTTCTCTGTTCTGTTCTATGTAAGAATTGCACCCATATAAACTGTTAGCACATATTAATTGCATCATTAACAGCTAACAAAACCTAGCAAATGGGGTCCCTGATGTTATTATAATTTGACAGTCAGTCAGTGGTCACTGTTAAATGAATTAGTGGTCTCAATCCTCTACTCAGTGAACAGATCCCTACATGCATAAACCAACCATCCCAGTTGGCACTAATTAGTACACTAGCTGGCAATTCCAACAAAGAAGCATGAATAGATATGGGAAATTAATTCTTCTCACAAATAAACTGGAGGTCCCTCTAGAATAGGATCAAAGCATGATGGATGGGGCAGTGCTGCCTGTGTGACAGTGTGGTAGAAAAATAAAGAAATTACAATTTAAATACATTATATCAAGCAAGTTACAGAAAAAAATGCATATTCATATTTGTAAAGTAGATCCTGGATCACAAAGCAAATGATCATTCATCTCAGTTCAATTTAAAGTGAAAGGTTGAATTAGCCAACTGGAATGGTCAGTTCTGGCAGATGAAGGTGAAATTCAAACATGCAAATTTTTAAGTCATTACTTGCATGGCTGACTGAGGGGCCCTTTTACTAAAAAGTGTTATGAAAAGGGCATTGCATTTTAATGTGGGACTTTCCTATGCGCTAATCCCATTTCTAATGCAACCCCAAAATAGGGCTTTTTCATTTTTATTTTTGCAAGTATTGAACTAATTTGACCATTAGTGCGTGAGACTTGCAAAAATATTAATGCAGGAACCTTTACTACCTCCTATTTAGCAGGCGTTAAATGCATTCACATTAAATCTGCACTATCCAATTATGGGCAAATTCTATATGTGGCACCTTAAAATCAGTACCACAAGACCACGTGCTTAGTGTGATTCTATAAACTATGCCTAAAGTTAGACATAGTTTATAGAACATGCTCACGCACTGTTCTTGTGACTAAAATTTAGGCACACCCATTTAGACCACCTAAAACCAGACTTAAATACCTACGCCTAACTTAGGCACAGATTGGATGTATTCTATAATAGTGTGCATAGTTTTTTGAAATACAAATGATCCGCCCATGGGCATGCCCCTTTTGGGCTGTGCGCATTAGAATTTACGTGCACCACACTATAGAATACGCCTAGAAAGTTGTGCGCATAAATTCTAACTAAAGCTAATTAATGCCACTAATTGGTGGTTAAGTACCAATTATCAGTACTGGTTGGCTTGTTAAACATTTAAGTTGTGTGCGCAATTTCGCCATGTGGTGCCATTTATAGAATGTGCTAGCTGAATAGCATTGTTCAGCAAGCCTTTTTTTCACATTAAGGATTAGATTCAGTAAATGGTGCCCAGATTTGAGTACTGAAAAAAAAAACTGCATGAAGCGCTATTTATTGAATGGTACTTAGAGCCAATTTCCAGGCCAAACTTCAGGTGCAAAGATTTACACCAATTGAAACCTGGTGTAAATCTTGGAGTGTAAGTTAGGTGCAAATTCCCAGTATTCAGTAATACTGTGCACATTTTTAATGAATGCCCTTTGTATGGCCAAACCCTCTTTTGAGTTGTGTGCTGTAAGATATGCAGGTGGATGTTTATCGACTGGCACTTAGCAAGATGTGCACGCAAATCTAAATTGTTGCCAATTAATGTCAATAATTGATTTTTAGCATCCAATTGTTGGTGCTAATTGGCCCTCTTAGGGGAAAGGAAATGGGACTTGATATACCGCCTTTCTGTGGGTTTTCCAACTACATTCAAAGCGGTTTACATATTATATATAGGTACTTATATTTGTACCTGGGACAATGGAGGGTTAAGTGACTTGCCCAGAGTCACAAGGAGGTGCAGTGGGAATCGAACTCTGTTCCCTAGGATCAAGGTCTGCTGCACTAACCACTAGGCTACTCCTCCACTCCATAGAAGCTACTCCTTCACTCTTAGCATCTCAAAATAACGCACCATTTTGCATGCCATTTATAGAATCTGGGGGTAGGTGCATGTTAGCGCTGAATGCACTTTTTTAAAAAGTTCCCTAAGTCTTGAAATGTAGATCTAACTCCCTTCAGGCAATTGAAAATAAATCTGTTATATAAATCGGTTATCCATCTCAGAACCCAAGATGTGCTAAGTCATGTCTTCCTGTGCTGTTTTGCCTTAAGGAAATTTCCACAGGATTTCTTACACTGCAATTCCTGAGGACCTTGTTCTAGCAAAGCTTACAGGAATTCTTTCTGTGTTGAAAACAAGTCATTTCAGCTAAAGCAGTGTGTGATGGTGGCCCCTCTCCATCCTAGGTTCACCATCATTTAAAGGTGTTTCTGTTGGATTATTTGTAGTAAATAATTAGCAGATCTTAGTACACACAGCTTCAGCTTTAGAAATGTTAATTTCTTTCTTCATCTCTCTCTCATTCACCCCTGAATAATTCACTGCTGAGTCACTTTAAAGTTGAAGTAACAAAACATCTGTTTACTCACAGTTTGTAGTTAGGTTATAATCAGACAGGCTTATATATACATATTATTATACATTTGTCTTATCAGCTCCTTCCATGTGCTTAGATGGTAATGGATGCTCACACCACCATAGATCCTCTCAGGTTAGGAGAGATCATGAGCTCCATGTGCTCCATGTGCTGCATCTTCTTCATCTGCTGCATCTAAACCCCCACAGGAAGTTGCATAGCTGTGTGACCTCTCTAAGTAATTCACATCAGAGGTCACAGAGTAATCACAGAGAAATAATAGGTGACAGGCAATGCATGCAAAATACAATTACATTCCAACAAACCCCTTCTCATGCATAACTGTCATGCAATTATTTATTCATACAAAGTCCAAGCTTTATACGCAGATTCACAAAATGTTCTCTGGGTAACGGTTTGGTCATGATGTCAGCTGTCATCTCACTGGTGTGACAATAGTGTAGACTGATGACCCCTTCTTTTGCCAACTCTCGCACGTTGTGGTATTTCGTTGAGATGTGCTTGGTGCGTGACTGAACCTTGTCATTCTGTGACAGTCGGATGCAGCTCTGATTATCTTCCATTATCTGGATTGGTCTCTGTTCAGCTATTCCAAAATCCAGCAAAAGTTTTTCAATCCACATCAGTTCTCTGCACGCTTCCGATACAGCCACATATTCAGCTTCTGTAGAAGACAAACTCACAATACTTTGTTTATGACTGGCCCATGAAATTTGTACATTTCCATACATAAACACATATCCACTTGTGGATTTATAATCAGAATGATCCCCTGCCCAATCTGAATCACAGTAACATATTAGTTTTGGATTACTATTGGCTGAAATCTTTAATTTACAATCAATGGTACCCTTTAAATACCTTACCATCCTTTTAACTGCAGTCCAATCTGATTTGGTAGGTGAGCTGACCCTTCTGCTCAAAATTCCTACTGCATTTGCTATATCAGCCCTGTATGTGGTAGTTAGATATAAAAGCTTACCTATGGCTGATCTATATTGGATGTTATCTGGTAAAGGTTCTCTTACTGTTTCATCCTTCAGAAAATCAGTGATCATGGGAGTGCTTACAACTTGGGCATCTTGCATACCTAAACTTTCAATAAGCTCATTTATTTTCTGCTTCTGGCTTAGAAGATAAGAACCATCATTTTGTTTCTCAATTTCTATACCAAGATAGTATGACACATTACCAAGTTCTTTTATCTCAACATTGTGGTTTAAACACTTTACAATGTCCTTGTACTCTTGCTCACTTTTGCTTGCAATGAGCAGATCATCAACAAAAGCTAAAATGTATGCATATTGTCCATTTGTGCACCTAGTGTACAAGCATTTATCTGCTTCACCTTGCTTAAATCCTAAATTTGTCAATATTTCATGCAATTTTTCATTCCAACATTCTGCACTTTGCTTTAATCCACAAAGACCTTTGTTTAATTTACACACTAGCTGTCTTTGTTTTGTATTTATGAAACCTGTTGGTTGTTCCATGTACAAGTCTTCAGTTATATCTCCATGAAGAAACGCTGTTTTCACATCAATGTGGTTGACTTGCATGCCTTTTGAGACTGCAATGCTCAAAAGTGTTCTAATTGTCGTGTGTTTCACTACAGGTGCAAACACTTCATCAAAATCTTCTCCATATTTTTGAAGATATCCCTTTGCCACTAATCTGGCTTTATACCTTTCCACTTTTCCTTGTGCATTCCTTTTTAACTTGAATACCCATTTGCATCCTATAGCTTTCTTGCCAGGAGGTAATTTTGTAAGAATCCAAGTATTATTTTTATCCAATGCATCAATTTCTTCTTGTGCAGCTTTATGCCATTCAGCAGCTTCTTCTGCTGGCATTTTCTCAATCTCATCCCATGTTAAGGGCTCTTGAGCTTCTGCTGACTTTGTTAGGTAAGACAGTCTTGGGGGTGGAACACCTTTGTTTTCCCTGGATGAGCGTCTGACAACAGGTTGGTCTGACCTTTCTGCATCCTCTAAATCTGAGAGTCCTTCTCCAATTGATTCCCCTTCTCCAACTGTACTGTCTTCTTCAATGATTCTTTCTGTGTCTGCTTCCTCTGCCTGTTCCTCGTTAGATACAGATGAGTTGCTTTCAGACATCTGCCTTGGTATGGCATTTATATACACTGGCATGTCTATTATGGTTCTAGTTTCATATTCTGGATGATAAGGCTCATCTGGGATAATCCAGCCTTTATCAACCCTTTTGTTTTCATCAAAATATGTAACATGTCTTATGCCAACAATGCCAGTTTTCAGATTCAAAATTCTATATCCTTTGTGTCCTGGAGTATAGCCAACTAAAATGCCCCTTTCTGTTGTGGAATCCAGCTTATGCCTTCTTTGCTTTGGTACATGAGCATATGCTGTACTTCCAAATGTTCTTATGTGTGACAGGTTTGGCTTCCTACCATGCCATGTCTCATGTGGTGTGCGCTCAGCGCCTTTAGTTGGCATTCTGTTTTGTAGGTACACTGCTGTGAGAATTGCTTCCCCCCATAGTCTTTTAGGGAGATTGCTATCTGACAGCATACATCTGGTCATTTCCACAATTGACCTAAATTTTCTCTCTGCAACAGAATTTTGCTCTGGTGTATAAGCTACTGTTGTGATATGCTGAATGCCTTCCTGTTCTAGAAATGTGCGCATGCTTTGTGAAGTGAACTCACCACCATTGTCGGTCTGAAGAACCTTTGGTTTTCTTTCAAATTTATTGCTCACCATGGCTACGTATTTCTTCAGCATGTCTGTGACTTGACTTTTTTCTTTCAGCAAATAGGCCACACAATATCTAGAGAAATCATCCAAGAATATTAGCACAAATCTGTTATTTCCCAATGATGGGATATTAAACGGTCCACATAAGTCACTGTGTATTAAGTCCAGCACTTTATTACTCCTATTTCCTGTGTATGCAGGAAATGAGGGTCTCACACCTTTTTGAGTAACACAGTCTATGCATTTCTCCATTTTACCAGCATCTGCACTTATCTGAATGCCGGTGGCTAGTTGCTTACTGTAAAGATCCTGGATCACCTTAGAATCACGATGTCCCAGGCGGCGGTGCCAGATTTCCAGACTACATTTACCATCATTCTTCCTTACTTGCGCCATATGTGAGGCTTCACCTGAAATGTTCAGCTTATAAACATCATTATGCATAAAAGCTTCAGCATACACTTCATCATTTTTAGAGATTGTGCACTTACTGTTTTCAAAATGAATCACAAATCCCTTCTTATCTAATGTAGATACACTAAGCATATTGCAAACTGCTTGGGGAATATACAAGACATCACTTACAGGAATTTCTTTAACTTCATTAGACACTTTGCATTTTAAGAATCCAATACCTTTTGCTTGGATCTTAGCAGTCCCTGCGTTTGCAGTTTTAAGAATACCTTCCTCTGGACACATTTCCTGAAAGAAATTCTTACAATTGGTTAAATGGCATGTGCTCCCCGAATCCAAAATCCAAGTACTTTCATTTGAATTATTATTTACCATAGTCAAAGATTTTTCTGCCATTAGAAAGCCCTTGTGTTTATCTTTGTCCTTCATACATTTCCTGGTTTGAGAATTCTTTAGTTCCATTGGCTTAGGTGAGCTAGAGGGAGTGTTTTGTGTTTCCTTACACCATTTAGATACATGTCCCTCCTTTCCACATGAGTAGCAAATCAGCTTGCCCTTGGGTGGAGTTTTCCCATAGCTCCGCCTTTCTCTGTTCTTTGCCAAGAAATTTGTTTCATTTCTCTCTGACTGACTTTGAGAACAGATCTCCTCAGAATCATTTATTATGCATTCCTGCCTTAGTTTTGATGTTGCCTGTTCAAAAGATTGCCCTTCAATGGCCTCATTTACAGACCTAAAAACATCAAACTTCTTTGATAGTGAGGTAAAAAGAAATGCTCTTTTCAATGCATCACACATGGGAATTCCAGAAAGTTCTAGCTTTTGAAATGAAGACATAAGATGCATAATGTGATCATTACATTTACTTTTATCCCTTAATTTGGTTTCATTCAACTCTGCCAACCAAATTGGTTGCTGCTTTGCATATGTAGTTGCATACATAGTTCTCAGTTTATATAAAATGTCCTTTGGTGTATCTTTTCCCTCCACTAATATGGCTTGTTTCTCTGAGAGAGCTTCCAAAAGCATGCACTTCACATAATAGTTTGCATTGTCCCATTCAGCCATATTTTCATCTGTTCTGTCTTGGTCTAAGCATATATTTAATCCTTTTGCTCGAAGGAGACATATGAATCTTAGTTCCCACTGCTGATAATTAAACTCATTTAATTTAGGCACCTTGAGAGAATAGAACAATGGTGAATTTCTTCCCTCAGCCATTTTCCTAGCCTTCTGTCTGCTGTGTGGGGGGAGAGAGAGACAGACTGAATCTTTCCTTTAAAACTTAAGAGAAAAATGTGGCCTTTTTTTCTGCCTGGTAATATTTCTCTTCTTTTTCAATTCCTGGCCCTGGGCCCATAACCCTTTTGTTGGATTATTTGTAGTAAATAATTAGCAGATCTTAGTACACACAGCTTCAGCTTTAGAAATGTTAATTTCTTTCTTCATCTCTCTCTCATTCACCCCTGAATAATTCACTGCTGAGTCACTTTAAAGTTGAAGTAACAAAACATCTGTTTACTCACAGTTTGTAGTTAGGTTATAATCAGACAGGCTTATATATACATATTATTATACATTTGTCTTATCAGCTCCTTCCATGTGCTTAGATGGTAATGGATGCTCACACCACCATAGATCCTCTCAGGTTAGGAGAGATCATGAGCTCCATGTGCTCCATGTGCTGCATCTTCTTCATCTGCTGCATCTAAACCCCCACAGGAAGTTGCATAGCTGTGTGACCTCTCTAAGTATTTCACATCAGAGGTCACAGAGTAATCACAGAGAAATAATAGGTGACAGGCAATGCATGCAAAATACAATTACATTCCAACAGTTTCAAGGTCCTATAAGAGCCAACCTAACCCTTCCTGTTAACACTCCATGGTGATCAATAGGTCAACTTTCCAAACTCCAACTTGTTGCTAAGTGAAAAATCACTTCTGCTTAAGCCACGTCCTTTCACATCTCAGACTCTTCCCATGCTTATCCCTAAATCCCAAATGGTTTGAAAGGTCTCTTGCATGATTAAACCAGCAGGCCCCTTGTGTTCACTCCCATCTAACTATAGGGTATGTTTACTAAGGTGCGTTAGCATTTTTAACACGCCTGTAAATTTAAGGCGCATTAAATAGTAACACACATTTACATTTCTATGGGCACATTAGCATTTAACAAGCGTACGCTATTTACGCGCGTTAAAAATGCTAACACACCCATAGTGCCACTTAGTAAACATAGCCCTATAAATAAATACATTGGACAGCAAGATAAGTTGAAAAATATAGACTAATATGATGATCTCACCACACCTCCTTCATATTTTTATGAAAGGAAAATCTAAGGAATGCTCATAAAATACTGTCATATAGGGAGCTGAAGCTTTAAAAATCTAATGAAGAGATAGATAGATAGATAGATAGATAGATAGATAGATAGATAGATAGATAGATAGATAGATAGATAGATAGATAGATAGATAGATAAAGATGAAAGGAATGGAAACCTATAATATGAAAAGAATTATGAGGTTGTTATTATTATTGCTATTTGGTAATGCCTACAGTAGTACTCAGAAGGGAACATCACATGCTAGGATGCACTCTAAGAAAAAGCAAAATGAAAATCAGGAAACTATGGGAACAGTTATATAACTTGGCACTTTGATATCAGCACCACAATGGGGCATGCTTCTTGCCAAACCTATGACGGCCAGGACACCAACCGGGCACCCTAGGGGGCACTGCAGTGGTCTTCAGAAATTGATCCTAGGTGCATAGCTCCCTTACCTTGGGTGCTGAGCCCCCAAACCCCCCAAGCCCCACTCCCCACAACTGTACACCACTACCATAGCCCTAAGGGTGAAGGGGGCACCTACATGTGGGTACAGTGGGTTTTGGGTGGGTTTTGAAGGGCTCACATTTACCACCACAAGTCTAATAGGTAGGGGGGATGGGCCTGGGTCCGCCTGCCTGAAGTGCACTGCACCCACTAAAACTGCTCCAGGGACCTGCATACTGCTGGCTATGACATTTGAGGCTGGCATAGAGGCTGGCAAAAAATATTTTTAAAGTTTTTTTTAGGGTGGGAGGGGGTTAGTGACCATTGGGGGAATAAGGGGAGGTCATCTCCTATTCTCTCTGGTGGTCATCTGATCAGTTCGGGCACCTTTTTGAGGCTTGGTCACAAGGAAAAATGGACCAAATAAAGTCAGCCAAGTGCTCATCAGGGTCGCCCTTCTTTTTTTTCCATTATCGTCCGAGGACACCCATGTGTTAAGCACGCCCCAGTCCCGCCCACAATATGCACTTTGCATGCACTAAACATTTTTCAGCAAAGTTATCCATTGAATCCATGTTATTTTCTTTTTTTTTTTTTTTTTAGGCATGAGGGAAATCTACTCTTCTCATTCATCACAATTTCTCTGAGCTGTCGGGGGTCAGATCTAAAATTTCAGCTAAAAATGATAATATAAATGTGCTATTTTGTGATGGCTTGCTAGATCTCTGAAAAACATGCATTCCAATCACAGTAAAGATATACAGAGATAATAAAGCAATACATGGATACATTTTTTTAGAGGCAAGATAAAACAACATTCATTTCTTGGGAGAATTAATAACTAATGATTGTTAGACAGTTTGAACACTGGTGAAAATATTGTTCTCTATATTAGAAAAGAATTTTATAGCACAAATCCATTGTGATTTCAAATAAGAAATTAAACCAGCAGCAGGGGAACTATAAAAAAAAAGAATGCAAACAGCAAGCTACCTTGCACTGATAGTTTTCTATATGAGCTATGGGATCTATGAAAAAGGAAATATGAGCAAACCTTTAAAATCTTTTCTAGGCTAGAAGAGGAGGCAAACTAGACACATTTTCAGGAAAATAATAGACTGAAACCAGATGAAATACTTGGAATGGGTGAGGAACACAACAGTGTGCATGGATTGGCCTTTTTTTTGTCAGAAACATGCATGTTGTTTTGCAAGGCAAGAATATCTACAAAGTAAGTGGAAAAATGAACAAGTGTTCCTCCCCCCACCCCCTTAGCAATTGGTGCAAAGTCCACAGATAGAACTGCAAACAAACTTTTCATCAGTAAAACTAGTTTAAAATGTCTCCCTGTAACAGATATTATTACTGTAAAGTCACTATTTTGAGATATTATCTTTCTCCATTTTCTCTCAGACGTTTGAGGAACGTATAGTAAAGTGTGTTAGACTGTATGCATAAATTAACTCAGCTTTTGCACACACATTTCTCCAGTATCATGAGCTGTGTGCAAAGCCTTGAGTAGACATGAGTGCACAGATCTTGCAAATCTCATGGTAATGAAGGCATTAGTTATTAAAGGCAGATGCAGAGAGGTGCACATAAGAACAGGAGGTTGAGTGCAGGATTATCTAGGGCTTTAACACAAGTTCTGAGGAGGGGTAGATTAGCCTATTCTTCTGTAGTACTGTTAGTGAGGATTTCATGTTTGTTTCTTCTTTTTATTGCAAACGTACAGGACCTGCAACTTTTTCTCTGGCTTTTTTTTAAGAGGATGGGTTTAAAAAATGACGAGAAAGGGAGGGGAGGTGTGCTAAAGTTCTGGGCTGTTTAGCATACAGCAAAAATTGTATTGGCACTCAGACCTGCATTCAAATATATATGTGCACATGCTAGAGTGTTATTTTGTGCATAAATTGTATATACTGCAAAAATTGTATGCATAGAATAGCATTTCAGCACATATGTCACTGTATGTGCATGCAGCTATAAGTACCAATATATATATATTTTTTGTGAGCAAAACACTGTTGCTGCTACCAAGTAACTGAACAGTATCACAGTGTCTTTCTTACTTCCTAATAGGAAGACCTTTTGCAAATATTCTCTGTAAAGGTTACTTTCTCTAGCAAATAATTTTAAATAGATTTAAACATTTTTCTATACCTTGCCTTCTATTTTTTGTTAATAGAGATTTATTTCCTTTATAATGGCTATGCTGTGCTCTAGACTGATTTTAAACTCTAAAACGAGGCTTCATTTTACTACTAGTTCTTCTCTAAACTGATGTTAACCTTTCATTTCACTACTAGCTGTTCTCTATACTGATATTATGGAAAATTCTAAAATAACAACTATTGTAGACAGTTTTTATATGAAACTCTAACAAAGAATATTTTAAGTTATTCTGCTAATTTAGCAAAGGCTAATCCTCTACAGAAGTTTTAAGAGTTCTAATCCACATAAAAGGTAATTCAATAATAGAGTACCCACTATAGTCACCGGTTACAAATAATAGTTCTATAGCAGGACACTCAAATTTACACACCACTTAAGTGTATAAGTGTATAGTCACCTTCACTGGTAAGTGTGTACAACAAAACACTTAAGCGCTATTCTGTATTGAAATTTTGTCAGCGCTTTGCATTTGACTTGACGCTCCTTATGTTGTTTCTTATTATTTTCAGTCGGTTCCTTCTTCCATTTTCTGAAGGATTTTCTTTTAGCTCTAATAGGTTCCTTCACCTCACTTTTTAACCATGCCGGCTTTCGTTTGGTCTTCCGTCCTCCTTTTTTAATACGCGGAATATATTTGGCCTGGGCTTCCAATATGGTATTTTTGAACAGCATCGACACCAGATGTAAATTTTTGATCCTCAAAGCCGCTCCTCTAAGGTTTTTTTTTTTTTACCGTTCTTCTCATTTTATCATAGTCTCCTTTTTTAAAGTTAAACGCTAATGTATTGGATTTCCTGTGTATACTTTCTTCCAAGCTAATATCAAATTTGATCATATTATGATTATTGTTATCAAGCGGCCCAGCACCATTACCTCCCACACCAGACCATGAGACTAGGTCTAGAATTGTTCCTTCTCATGTCGGCTCCTGTAACAGCTGTTCCATAAAGCAGTCCTTGATTTCATCAAGGAATTTTACCTCCCTAGCATGCCCCAAGGATATATTTACCCAGTCAATATCGAGGTAATTGAAATAATCCATTATTGTTGTGTTGCCCAGTTAGTTTGCTTCCCCAATTTCCTTTAACATTTCTACATCCATCTGTTCATCCTGGCCAGGCGGACAATAGTACACTCCTATCACTATCCTTTCCCCTTTACACATGGAATTTCAATCCATAGCTTAATAAAAGACCCCCTAAGGCAATGGAAGGTTTTGACTGTCTAAGGTCACAAGAAACTATAGTGAGATTTAAACTGAGGTTCACTGGTTCCCAGGCTGATGTTCTAATTAGGGATACCATACATCCTCTTTTAAGAGGACATGTCTTCCTTTTTGACTTCTCCAGGTTTTTTAATTTTTAGAAAAATATTCTCTTTTTCTTCTTTGTGCCTATGACCAACACACCTACCCACATAGTGAGAGAAATCATCTCTGTCCAATTAGTCAGTCTGGACATATGGGGGTATTAAAGAGAGAGAAAGGCCTTGCTGATCTCCTCTCTGTGTCCTTGCTGGTTGAATCTGTCAAAGGAATTTTGCTTGTGCAGCATATATAATGCAAAGGTTTTCACTTGTATCTCAGAATCCAGCCAATGTTATTGAGGGATATCAGCTGGTCTGATAAGTTCGCTTGGGTTCAAAGTCAGTCACTCTCAAATCTGGAAGTTTTTGAAAAGTAAATTATTGTCTACTGCTGTATTGTAAGTCAGTCACTGTTTGATATGTGTTCATTAGCTAAAAATCAAAATCAAAATAGAACAACAATTATCCACAGTCAAACACAAAAATAAATATAAATAGTGAATGAGAGAGTACTGCAATGCCATAACTAAACAAAGTAGAGGAAAAAGAGAGACCTCGGCCTAATATGGGGTGAAAACAACCACACGTCAAAAACAGTCATTATAGGACTCTCTAAAAAAAAAAACTCCATTCATGCCAATATACAAAAATTATACAAAAAAATTTGTGTGAAAATACAAACAATGGTTTATCACAATGCTCTCAACATCCCATATTATAAAAGCAGTTCCATAGCTGTGCCACTCACAAAAAACTTGAACTTATCCAAAATGAAGACTCTATCCATTTTCTAAACCAGCAATCTGTCTTCAGTTCCAAACAGTGACACTTGGAGACAACCAAGCATACGCCCAACAGGGGCTCCCTGTTTCACAAGTCACTGCTTCTGGGGAGAATGATCCTAACTGAGACTCAAAGACTCAAAGATGGCACTGAGTCACTGAGCAATGCCAACATTTTAAACTAATATCACTTGAAACCTCCACCCCCTAGAAGTTGCTCACCAACAGATATATGCTGATTATTCTATTTTAGCATTCAAACCCACTGGCTCCACTGTATTAACAAAGTATATCCTTTTTTTATTTTACTGAATTAACATTCTCTTGAAATTGCCCTGGCAGTCCAATCACTGGACTTATTCTAACACCACACATCTTAAATCAGAAAGAAAACATGACCGTTGGATGTGCAACGAGGTGCTAAAAGTGCCGACATCTTCCAAGTGGACAAATAAGATCTGTATTCCATCAGCCAAACAGATAACGAATGTGAAATCGGACCTATATAAAGTAACTTGGAGGGGCATCTGATGACATAAATAACACCTGCAGATTGACTCATATTCTGCTGCACAAGACTGCACTGTTTACCAGAACATGGATCTTCAAATGTAGCTATTTCCGTCATAATGGAACCAATCATATGATAGCCCCCATTGTTAATGCTAGGGGGGCAAAAAATTCTTACTGTGTCACAATTCAATTTGGCTCAATTGATGACCATGTTTCCTTATTCCGAGTAAAGGAAAACAAAATAATCTGTTGTAGCAAAATAAGGGACTTAAATATGGCCAAATGTGAATGTATAGCTCTAGCAAACTGCTCAGATAGAGAATATTTAGTTACAAAGCACAAAATATCAGATCAATTTTCTACATGCAGAAGTGGTCCTGTGCTGAAAAAATGTCTGCCAACATCAGGATGTCCCCTTCATGTATACCACATCTATATATGTTGCTGCACATGGAAGGGTGTTTTCATTCTGTATCTTTATGTCTTTAAAGAGAGAGCCAAACTTTTCTGCGAAGGCATTTCAGCTTCTTGTCCTCTTCTTCCTCAGGTACAGAAGGGAAATTATAAAGAGACACCACCAACCTGCCACCACACAATGTCACCATGAGGGCCTGGAGGTTCATTCGCAGATCCCTGGCATGGTGAGTTTTCTTCAGTGCTGCTAGGAACCTAGCATCAGCCACCAGGTCTTTTGACAGGTCTGAAAGAAAAGCCCGGACCTGTCAAACCTCTTCTGTGGGAAGACTGTGCCTGGGCATACTCTTGGGCACATGCCCAGGCAAAATCCTCCCCTTACCACTCAAAAAATAATCTCCTTGATCAACGCCATGACCATGCTTAAATTTGTATGTCATTAGCCTTGATCATTAAGGAGTTCACTCCCCGTGCTGTTCAGAACAGCGCAGAAATTGTGATCCTTGGGATCTCAGTTTGAGATTGCCTCCGTGAAGGTGGCAACAATGTGCATTCATTAGTTCAAGTGTACAGCGCTGCATAGTCTAGTAGCGCTATCGAAATGATAAGTATTAATAGTAGTAAGATAGTTAGTGATGCTTCTTATGGCTTTGGGCAGGGCCGTGCCAAGGGTCTCTGGTGCCCCCCTGCAGACTATCAGTTGGCGCCCCCCCCCCCCCCCCCATGTGGCACAAGATGCAAAGGAAATAGGAGCTGAAAGATGGAGTGCATCTTTGTGGGATTGCTGAACAAATAAAGGGTTTACAACCACTTAGCTTTTCGTGCTTTCGTGTTCTTGAAATTGGTAATTAAATCTTTGATATCTAACTGGGCACATATATCATTCTCAGTAGCAATCATGGCAAGGCTTACAAGCCTTTCTTGCAAAATACTTGATCGCAAATAATTTTTTATGATTTTTAACCGTGAAAATGATCTCTAGCACTGACTCTAAAGTTTAGCAATTTCATTAAAGCAAAATGTATTTTCACATGTCACAAACTCTTTACTCTTCCTATCCAAGGAGAATGTTTTATATAAAAACAAACACACAAAAAAAGCAATCAGATTTTCACTTACCAGCTCTTCAAACACTAAACAGTCAGCTAAACTTCTTTGAAACTACTGTTGGATCCATCAGCCAATGAAATGGCTTTTAGCTCTAGCTATCTCAGGTTACCTGATAATGATGCACACATTATTGCAGTCATCAGTGGCGTACCAAGGGGGGGGCGGTGGGGGTAATCCGCCCCGGGTGCATGCCGCTGGGGGGTGCCGCTGCACGCGCCTGCTCCTCCAAGTTCGCTAAACTTCATTCGTTCGCTGCAGTTCCCTCTGCCCTGGAACAGGTTACTTCCTGTTCCGGGGCTGAGGGAGCTGCAGCAAACGAACGAAGTTCACCAGAGGGGAGGAGGTGTCATCTAGCGGGGGGGGGGGGGGGGGCACGCTGCACCTGGGGGGGCGCATCAGCGCTCCACCCCAGGTGCCATCCAGGCCAGGAATGCCACTGGCAGTCATCATGCCCTCCTCTCGGTGTACATGCTCAGAAAAACTTGAACCACTTACAGATTTTAACAATTACACTATTTATTTTTTTATTTCTCCCCAGTCTCACTTGCACACCTCCTTCCAAACCTGTTCTCTTTAATTTGAATGTTGTTCAAGCTCACCCTGACTAAGGAGTTCTTCCCACACCAAAGACATATATAGCACTAGTTGTATTCTTTTAAACAACTTCAGCAGAGCCTGCCTGCCTCAGTGAGCACTGCTATATGAAGAGGAGAGGGGAGGGCAGGGCAGGGGAGAGAGAGGAGAATCACAACTTCAGGTAAAAGATTTTGCAACTGAGCAGACCTCAGGCGCCCTCCAGAGGTTGGCGCCCCCCTGCAGTGCTTACCTCGCTTACTGTGTTGGCACGGCCCTGGCTTTGGGTATTGAGTTCCACCATTTGGAGCCCAGGTAGCTAAATCCATCCGTGTAAATGGTTTTGTAGATTATGTTTCTGCAGTTGGGTAGGTGGAGAAGTAGGTAGCCTCTGGTTTCCAGATTTGCATTTCTCGGGGATAGTTCTATCAACTCTAGCATGTATTCAGGAGACATTCCAAATAGTATTTTGTAAATGAGGGTGCTGATTTTGAAGAATAATCTTGTCTTTGTAAACGTAAGAACAGTAACATTTAAACAATCAGGAAAATAAAGTCTGAGAAAATGAAGCAACTAATAAAGGGTTCCAATTTTTGTATTAACAGTTTATTAGACAGCTCACTTGTGACTTCTTATACTAAGTATGCCCATCGTAATAATATAGGTTTCTGATTACATGCTAACGCTGAATTCAAGTGCAGCAAATTCAGTGGCCTTAAAATGCTAACAAACTCACTTTTGTTTTATCCTATAAAATATTTTTAAAAAGTGCAAATATTATTATTATTATTATGCTCACTGAAACAGCAAAATATCTGACATGCTATTGCTTTTGAAAACATGTCACTAGTGTCTAGTGCCGGAAATTTCATTATCTGAGATATCATATGTAGACAGTAATATCACAGAAATATAGAGACATTTTCATTGCTTTTAACATGAAAAAGTGCAATTCACTATTAAGCACTTGTTAAAGTGGGTTAAATTACTTTCAAGTGATTAGCTGTTCCAGTAATGTTCTATGATGTAATGCTTTTTTAAAAATCTGTGACAGAGATTTTCAAGCAAGGGCAATGATACAGTTAAGAGACACGACAACTGAATTATGGGTTCAAACTGTATTTCCTTTTGTGCTACGGCAAGAAAATAAAATAGGCTTTGATTTATAGTCATTGTAGTCAAAATATATATTTCTTCTTTACATTTCATCTAAAATTAGGTGAGCCAGGTATATAGACTCTACATTATTTCTTGAGTCATCCACTAAATTACCCATTTCATATGAAGTAGTGCTGGCACATAGAAAATAATCAGATGCATGCAGTGCCAGTGAATAAGTTGAAAACAGCACCACAACCAATATGAAATATTTCAAGTTGTGTCCACAAACCCATTAGCAATTCAATGAATCTTTTTCTCTAAATTGTTAGGTGCCATGGTGCTTGTTTTAAATTCATGTTGGTTGGCATTACAGTTTGTTTTTAAATTGCTATTTACTGCCAATGCATAAAGTTTATAGACTTTTAGCAAGAGTATATATATACCATATTTTGTACAAAACTGAAAGGAGGTTGGCCTACTGTGATATAAATAAATCCTACACAGAAATTAAATGTCAGATTTGGGACGGGGAAATTTTAGATCATAAAAGGCACAACTCACCCAAATTAGTTTTCATCTGAAATGGATTAGTGGAAGATGTTCAAGTTTTTCCTGAAAAACAATGCTTACATAAAATATATTGTGGACCTATTTCAAATATTTAAGGATACCGGAGATGTTCTGTATAGAAAACACTGGTGAGGCTTCTTCTGATTATATTGTCTGAATTTGCATGCATCTTTTCTGCAACTGATGTAAGAATATATTTAATTCCATTTAGAGTAGGATTCTTTGTAGCTCTGATAGATGATGCTGCTTAGTTGCAGCTCCAATCATTTCTATTAGAGACTTTTGGGAGGAATGTCTTTTTCCACTATTTTCCTATTACAGTGCCCTTTCTCTAATTTCCCCTTATTCTTTTTCTTTAGTTAATGGGGGAGTATTGTCAAAACATTTTTAATAAAGATGGAAGTATTTTATTGACTTACCTGGAGCTTGTCTTTAACTTCTATATTTTCAATCTGCTAATGTCTTGTGTCATAAAAGGGTTATTATAAAAAAGGAATTTTGCACATATAGAATATATGACATATCCCCCAAATTCTATATATGGCACTAAAAACTGATCTTGGAAATTTGGGCGTGTGATCAAATTCCGCAAGCAATTTAATTGATAACAACACAATCGGTGCCAATAACATAGGCAGGCTGCATTCCCTCTCGCTCCCGCCCTCGCTTTTCCCCTAGCGTACTCACAGACCAAACATGAGACAGGTTATGGGAATAAATGGCCACAGCTTTTATTGAAAAGACATTAAACAATCTCTAGGAAGCATCCGAGCCTTGGGTTTGCCGTTGCGGATGCTTGCGCTCTCCGCCATAGCTTATGCAGCTAGAGAGCAAGCATCCCAGCCCATGCTGCGGCCAGCCTTACTTCGCCCCCAGCGTGGCCCAGCCTCCATCTGCCTGGGGCAGCCCCCCATAGACCAGAGCCCCACCTGCCATGCCTGAACCAGCGAGGTGATTGGTCTGTGAGCAGTGTGAGGCCGCTCTTTGCCTGAATCGGGCGATCTTCCTTTTGGCTGTTGTTCCAACAGATACCAGAGTTCCCAGGCTCAGGTGCCTCCGCCACAACCCGGGGAGCCTGAGAATTAGGGCCCCCCCCCCCGCGCTGCTCACTGCCAACAAGAGGCTCCCTAGCCCTCGTTGGCAGCTTTTATGCTTTCCCCTGTAGCCCTGCCCCTTCCGGCTTCCCAATCAACGGCAAGGGGGTCTCCTGACGCGTCATCTCAATCGCCGATGGGGAAGCCAGAAAGGAAGGGTCACTCTGACGCAGGAGCTGCCGGACAGCAGCCGCCATGTTATGTGTGCCTGCTCAGCATGCCCCTCGCCGGCCTACCTTAATTGGGCGATAACAATTATTAATGCCAATTGGCAACAAATGGAAATTACACGTGCAACCTTCTATGCATTATTCTAGAAAGATGTGTGCATAAAATATTTAGTGTGCAACAAAAAAGGTGGCATGGCTATGGGAGGACAATGGGGCATTCACAAAAGATATGTGCAGGGGTCCTTTTACTAAGCGGTGGTAAAAGGGGGCCTGTGCTAGCATCAGTGACTGATGGCCCCCTTTTACCACAGCAGGTAAAAGGCTGTCTTTTTTCACAAAAGAAATGGCAGTGCGGTAAGTGAACCACTTGCCACATGGCCATTTGGGGGGGGGGGGGGGGGAGCACTTACTGCCACCCATTGAGGTGGCAGTAAGGACTCCCGCACTAACCCAGCGGTAACTGGGCAGCATGCAGCACTTTCTGATTACTGCCAGGTAAGCACCAGTGCTAAAAAATAGAAAATATGTTTGTAGCATCAAAATGGCACATGCTGGGGGTGGGAACTACCGCTGGACTCCTGGTGGTAGTTTGGATTGGCGTGCAGCAAGCCTGTTCAAGATGAAGATTTGCACCAGGTTTGAGCTGGTGTAAATCCTCACACCTAAAAGTTCAGCATGGATCCTGGATTTATGAGATAATCTATAAACTCGAATTTTTGCAGCTGCTATAAACATCACTCAGGTTTGCCTACATATATCGTTTGGGACTTAGAGAGTGTGTGTTGCCATGCTATACAGTGGAATCCTGCTCCAGAACACAGTACGTCTTTGGTGCTTCACAAAGATGTTGTCTACCTAACTCTGCATTGCTCTTGTGTTCTTTCAATGAAAAGCTTGCAGTTCAGCCTACTGCTGAAGGCTAGTAGTTAACACAGCAGTATCAGAAGCTACAGAACTGGGTTTGAATTCCATTACAACAGCTGTACCAACTTCTATCAGTACATATTTTCTTTGTATGTTCAATATTTGATAAACCGCATAATTTTCAAAGAAAGAAATCTAAGTGGTTTACAATATAATAAAAATAATTTGGGAAGGAAAACCTCAGTATCTACTGTCACTGTCACATATTTGGGGGGTGAGAGGGGGGGTCAGTGACCATTGGGAGATTAAGAGAGGCCATGCTTTAATCTCTCCAGTGACCAGCTGGACTTAATCGTGACTGAAACAGTCTAAACATATTTCCTTTTTGCTTGGACTCTTTTTTTTGTTGCTGTTTTAAGCACGCCCAAGTTCTACCCAAGATAGTCCGACAACATGCCTCCTTGTGATTTAGATGAACTGCAGAGTAAAACATCTCATTTCTGAATTTTAAAAATCGTGACTTAGACGTTATTATGAGAAAAACGTCCACCAGCCACTTTTGAGACGTTTTTCTCTTTTGAAAATGAGCACAAAGTTATTCAAAGTCGTTAAATCATGGGAAGATTGTGAAAAATTACAAGAGGAACTTACGAGACTGTGAGCCTGGGCGTCAAAATGGCAGATGACGTTTAATGTGAGCAAGTGCAAAGTGATGCATGTGGGAAAGAGGAACCCGAATTATAGCTACGTTATGCAAGGTTCCACGTTAGGAGTCACCGACCAAGAAAGGGATCTAAGTGTCGTTGTCGATGATACGTTGAAACCTTCTGCTCAGTGTGCTGCAGCAGCTATGAAAGCAAATAGAATGTTAGGTACTATTAGGAAAGGAATGGAAAACAAAAATAAGGATGTTATAATGCCTTTGTATTGCTCCATGGTGCGACCGCACCTCGAATATTGTGTTCAATTCTGGACACCGCATGTCAAAAAAGATATAGTGGAATTAGAAAAAATGCAGAGAAGGGCAACGAAAATGATATCGGGGATGGGACGGCTTCCCTATGAGGGAAGGCTAAAGCGGCAGGGGCTCTTCAGCTTGGAGAAAAGATGGCTGAGGGGAGATATGATTGAGGTCTATAAAATAATGAGTGGAGTTGAACGGGTAGACGTGAAGCGTCTGTTTACTCTTTCCAAAAATACTAGGACTAGGGGGTGTTATGATTCTGTTTTACTCTGCTAGTCAGATAGGGGAATGCCTGGAACCGTTCCTGATTGGCTCATCTGGGCTGAGCTGACGTCAGTCTGATCTACTTAAGCTTACCCTTCCCTACAACCCTTGCTTTGGCGTTGCCCTTTGTTTTTTTTGCTGAAGCCTTACCTAGTGCTGTTTGAGCTTTTGCTCTGTGTGTTGTGGAGTTTGTTTTCTCCTTCCTTACTGTAGCCCTCTGTTGCTCTGTCTCAGTGTGCTTGATGCTTCCAGCATGTGTCTGATTACCCCTCTTCCCTCACCTGTGATTTCCTCTGACTGTGGTGCTTTGTGGTAAGCTCGTTTATAATTCTGTTCCAGGTTGTTTGTTTTGTTTCCCTTGGTGTTACCATTTGTGCTATGTTTGTATTCTGTTGTGCTTCTTGTCTTTGTGGCAGACTCTGGACCTTTATTTCTTTCCATGGAGGTTGTTTGTTTGTTCTTCCCTGTGTTTACATTAACCCTTGTCTGCAGTATTCCTACCTCTGGCAGCTGTGTGTTCAGAGCCTGGTTAACCCTTTGACTACAGTATTTTGCCTGCTTGTGGCAGTTGTGTGTTTGGAGCAGTTTTCCCCTTGTGACTGTTTTAATTCTTTTTGCTGTCACTACCCTCTCTATTACTGGGTACTGCTCTTTCTGAGCGGGGTGCATCTCAGGCCCAGCTCTCTATTTTTTGCTGGCTTTTCCCTCTCCTGTCTGCTGGGGGTCTCTGCTCTCTGTATCCATATTTCTCAGTCCCTCATTTCCTTTGTGTGCTGTGGAGTACAGCCTGATGTGTTTCCTATAGTTTCCTCTCTTAGTTCATTTTCCCCTTGTGTTCTTAGCAAGCACTTAGTGTGTTGGTGCTCTAGTCCCTGTGGCCCCTCGTTTTTTCTTTCTCCCTTCCCTGGGTTTGAGTCGGTTCCGGTTAGGCTGTGAGGCCCATATGATTGTATTCTGAGCAAGTGGGTTCCCGATAGGCTGTGAGGCCCGCCTGAATGCCCTATCTTTCCCTTTCTGGTAGTGAAAGCTGGTCGCGTGTGTATGTGCAGGGCTTGGTAGCTGGGGTAGCGTATAGTACCTGTTCAGTCCATCCTAGGCCATGGCCTAAAAGCTATACTAGGCCTTGGCCTAGGCTCAAGGGCTCACAACCAGCCTGTCAGGTGGCATTTGATGAAGCTACAAAGTAGTAAATTTAAAATTAATTGGAGAAATTTTTTCTTCACTCAACATGTAATTAAACTCGGGAATTCATTGCAGGCAGTTAGTTTAGCAGAGTTTTAAAAAGGTTTGGACGGCTTCCTAAAGGAAAAGTCCATAGACCATTGTTAAATTGGACTTGGGGAAAATCCGCTATTTCTGGGATAAGCAGTGTAAAATGTTTTGTACTTTTTGGGGGATCTTGCCAGGTATTTGTGACCTGGATTGGCCACTGTTGGAAACAGGATGCTGGGCTTGATGGGCCTTTGGTCTGTCCCAATATGACAATACTTATGAACTTATGCACCATGGCCATTTTCAACCGAACCTGAAAATATGGTCAAAATTAAAATAACCTTTTGGTCAAAACCAAAACTGGGCAGAAAGTGGATTTTGGGCTGGTTTGAGCGCTGAACTGAAACTGAAATTCGGTCAGCTTCATCTACAAATCAATACATTTTTGCTCTCTCAGCCTAAGCAACCTGTTTTAAAATTATCCTCAAAGTGCTTTTGAGGTCATTTCTTTGTTAATTACCTCTTTTTAAACTTTACTTTTATTGACATTTTTCAATTTTACATATTTTAACTTTCTTAGAAAGAGTCCCCTTGTTACAGATTGTTATTGCTATGTGTTATAGTATAATAACCGTTTAACTTAGTTTAGCAGTCAGTTCAGACAGTAGAACATAATAATACTGATGAAATTGATTTTTTGTTTCACAATCGAGTTGTTATAACAGATATTATATCAAAGGGTTATGTTAAAGTTTTACATAATCAGTTTAAAACAGAATCAAGTATTGTTACTAGTCTTTAGTTAGGCAGTTATAGTAACATGCCCTTATTGCTGAGGACCTATATAGTTACAGTGTTGCTGTTTTATTCTTAAACAATACATTTCTTAGTTATTGAATGTTCCATGGAGTCTTGGTCCTTGATTGGTCTTCCTTTGTTCTTTTGGGCTGCATTCGAGGGGGATCCTTGGGCTGGTTGCTGTTTTATTATGGGGAGTGGGGGGGGGGGTCTGAGAGGATGTTTAGTGGTCTTTTGTTTGAGTGGCATTTGTCTTTTCTGCTATATGTTAGGTGTTCGTGCTGTGTGTGTGTTATTTCAGTTGTGACTTTGTTCTCCGCAAGGTTTTATAAGATGCATCCCATTCCAATTCTAGGATTTGCCAGACTATTGATTTCTGTTTCTCTCTGGGTGGGGGGTGTTTTCTTTCCATGTGATAGCAGTCAACATTCTTGCAGCTAGGAGCATGAAGCTGATTATGTAATTTATTTCTAGTAAGGTAGGGGTTGTCTCGGCTTTTGCATCTAGGAGCATCAGGGTGTAGTCCATTGAGATGTAAAACAGCAGAAGCGGGACACATCCTCCATGAGATGTCAAAGGGAAACAGAGGGCTACAAAATGACTTCCAGCCTGGGTGGAGATATTTGGAAGATCTTTATTTAAAGCACCAGTAGAATTACTTGACACGGGTCTGTGTTTCAGCGGACACAGCCGCCTGCCTCAAGGGTCACACTGTGTATAAAAATTAAATAATTGTGTAAACAATAACACAACATGTATATATACATATTTAAAACATAATACATTAAGGGGTCCTTTTACAAAGCTGCGTCAAAAGGATACCTGTGCTGGCATTGGTGTGTGTTTTTAGAAACACACCGAGGCCCCCTTTTATTGCAGTGGGTAAAGGCAGGCCTTTGTTTTTTTCAAGAAATGGCCATGCATCAAGCACTTGCCACACAGCCATTTGGGGGGGGGGGGAGCACTTACTGCCACTCATTGAGGTGACAGTAATGGCTCCTGTGCTAACCTGGCAGTTACCATGCAGTGATTACCGCTGGGTACACACATTCAAATATTTTTGCAGCATTGGAAATGGCATGCTCCGGGGGAGGGAACTACCACCAGGCTGGTACGGTAGCTCAGTGGTACTTCCCTTTTAGCTAACGGTAAACCCACGTTGGGCTTACCACCACTTTGTAAAAGGACCTTAAAAGCACAAAATTGGATAAAAGTCCATACGTAGAAGAGTAAAATAGTGGACTGCAATAAACAAATATAGGACACGGTAGGATTGTAAAACAAAGAAAGTTACATGCATAGAATAAATTAAATAAAATACTAAGCAGATGACCAGTATCCCAAAACTGGACACACAGAAAAAAAGGTATTATTAATCACAGCTGTGTTCTCTATGGAATCTGAGTGTCTTAGGATTTGATTAAAAGGAGATGTGGTATGAAAGCCTTCACTTTTAAAGGGATTATAAGTAAAATATGATGTACACACTTATAAAAGGATGTACTACAAGAGGATATACTAAAAAACAGGGGGCTCTTAACTCTATGTTCATATGGTGATGTTTGAACCTGGTGCATCAGATGAATAAACACTTCAAGGTAACAAACTGCTCTCGATGTACTGTAAAGTAGGGATATGGTTCATAAAAAGACTAAAAAAAAGGTGCAAAACATTACAACCCCACAGAAAAATGCTAGTAATAAATAAATAGTTAAATAAATAAATGATAAAATAAAAACATCCAAGAGATAGGCTGTAAACTGGTTAAGATAGCCGGTTATGAAAAACCAGTTAAAATAAACTGGTGAAATAAAAGGCCAGTCTTTAAAGATAAAAGTTTTGTGTTTTAGCCGGTAGTCAAAAAAGGCACCAAAAATAATGGGCCAACACTGCTGAAAGACATAAAAGAAGGTAAAAGAAACAAAAGTGCTAGGAAGTTTACAAGTATACAAACATACCTCCCGCTTTTTACAAAGTCACGCAGTAATGCTGACACAGCCCATTCACTTTGAATGGGCTGTGTTGGCATTACCGCACTGGCAGCCGCTAGCGTGGCTTTGTAAAAAGAGGGTATAGTTATCAAAAAAACTTGAAGTAAGTGTACTAACCAATGCTCAGCCACAATGAAGGGCAAACAAGAAAGAAACGTTTGCAATTAAAATTCAATGCGAAGAAATGCAAAGTGATGCACTTAGGGAGTAGAAATCCAAGGGAGGCTTATGTGTTAGGTGGGGAGAGCCTGATAGACATGGACGGGGAGAGGGATCTTGGGGTGATAGTATCTGAGGACCTGAAGGCGATGAAACAGTGCGACAAGGTGGTGGCCGTAGCGAGAAGGTTGCTAGGCTGTATAGAGAGAGGTGTGACCAGCAGAAGAAAGGAGGTTTTAATGCCCCTGTATAAGACGTTGGTGAGGCCCCACCTGGAGTATTGTGTTCAGTTTTGGAGGCCGTACCTTGCGAAGGATGTTAAAAAAATGGAAGCAGTGCAAAGAAAAGCTACGAGGATGGTATGGGAGTTGCGTTCCAAGACGTATGAGGAGAGACTTGCTGACCTGAACATGCATACTCTGGAGGAAAGGAGGAACAGGGGTGATATGATACAGACGTTCAAATATTTGAAAGGTATTAATCCGCAAACTAATCTTTTCCAGAGATGGGAAGGCGGTAGAACGAGAGGTCATCAAATGAGATTGAAGGGGGGCAGACTCAGGAAAGATGTCAGGAAGTATTTCTTCACAGAGAGGGTGGTGAACGCTTGGAATGCCCTCCCGCGGGAGGTGGTGGAGATGAAAACGGTAACGGAATTCAAACATGCGTGGGACAGGCATAAAGGAATCCTGTGCAGAAGGAATGGATCCACAGAAGCTTAGTTGAAATTGGGTGGCGGGGGGAAGAGGGGTTGGTGGTTGAGAGGCTAGGATGGGGGAGGGCAGACTTATACGGGGTCTGTACCGGAGACAGTGATGGGAGGCGGGACTGGTGGTTGGGAGGCGGGAAATACTGCTGGACAGACTTATACGGTCTGTGCCCTGAAAAAGACAGGTACAAATCAAGGTAAGGTATACACATATGAGTTTATCGTGGGCAGACTAGATGGACCGCGCAGGTCTTTTTCTGCCGTCATCTACTATGTTACTATGTTACTATCCAGCTTATAATCGAACGAGAAAAACGCCCAAGTTCCGACCTAAATCGGGAGATGGGCGTTTATCTCACAAAAACGAATAAAGCGGTATAATCGAAAGCCGATTTTGGACGTTTTCAACTGCACTCCGTCGCGGATGCGGACAAAGTTGATGGGGGCGTGTCAGAGGTGTGGCGAAGGTGGAACTGGGGCGTGGTTATCTGCCGAACAGAGATGGGCGCATTTCACAGATAATGGGACAAAAGTATGCGTTTTTAGCTAGAATTTAGGGCACTTTTCCTGGACCCTGTTTTTTCACGAATAAGGCCCCAAAAAGTGCCCTAAATGACCAGATGACCACTGGAGGGAATCGGGGATGACCTCCCCTGACTCCCCCAGTGGTCATAAACCCCCTCCCACCTCAAAAAATGATGTTTCACAACTTTTTATTTTGACCCTCAAATGTCATACCCACCTCCCTGGCAGCAGTATGCAGGTCCCTGGAGCAGTTGTTAGGGGGTGCAGTGGACTTCAGGCAGGTGGACCCAGGCCCATCCCCCCCCTACCTGTTACAATTGTGCTGCTTAATGCTTAGTCGTCCAACCCCCCCGAACCCACTGTACCCACATGTAGGTGCCCCCCTTCACTCCTTAGGGCTATAGTAATGGTGTAGACTTGTGGGCAGTGGGTTTTGATGGGGATTTGGGGGGCTCTACACACAAGGGAAGGGTGCTATGCACCTGGGAGCTCTTTTACCTTTTGTTCTGTTTTTGTAAAAGTGCCCCCTAGGGTGCCTGGTTGGTGTCCTGGCATGTTAGGGGGACCAGTGCACTACGACTCCTGGCCCCTCCCACGAACAAATGCCTTGGATTTATTCGTTTTTGAGCTGGGCGATTTCATTGTCCATTATCGCTGAAAAGCAAAAACGCCCAGCTCACAACTTGGCGAATAAAACATGGACGTCTAATTTTTTCGAAAATACGCTTGGGTCCGCCCCTTCACGGACCCGTTCTCGGAGATAAACGCCCATGGAGATAGGCGTTTCTGTTCGATTATGCCCCTCTATGTAAACAGATGACATCATGAATATAAATAAGTCTAAAATGAATAACGCATAAAGTCCTGAATAACAATTAGATCATAAATAATAATGATATCTCAACAAAAGGGATGATAGTGCTTCTGTTGCTACTTAGAATGATCAGTTAAAAACATACTTGGTTAAATAATAAACAGTTGTAAAAAAGATGGTTATAAAAAGTCCAGTTAAGAGGAAAAATGATTTAAAAAAGGGGCCATATAAAAATATATAAAAAAGAACATATATAAAAAAGGTCTATAAAAATAAAATTGAAAATTAAAGATAAACAAATAGAACATTACTGTTCTATACACAGAAAGTAGACAAATTGGAGAAAGGGTCTATAATCAATTTCTGAATTAAAACCCTGCAGTGCTAGTGTTCTCATGAAGAAAACAAAATGGTTCTTTGTTCTTCTTGCAGGAGGCACTTGTCATTGTCACTGTCTATTTAGGATGTTTGAAGAACTTTGAACACAAACAACCTTAGACCTTGAATTATGTGATTCTATACATACCAATGTTCTAGTAACGGTTCCGTGGTGATGTGGCAGCTAATACGGCTTCTGTGTTTTATTATGCATGTTTTAATAGCTCTTTTAGTTTTTTCTACATACAGTAGATCACATGGGCACATGATGACATAAATAACTTGCGATGTCTAGCAATTACAAGAGTGTTTGAGTGTAAACTTTGCCTGATTGCAGATGAGTGAAAGTGGAGATTACAAGTGAATGTGTACAGACACTGCATCTTCCACACCATTTCTGTCCTAAGTATAAATCAGCAAGGGGATCAATCAGAGACTTGCATCTGGTAAAGCTGAAGGTACCATCTTCTTTTTTAAAATTTCTGACTCTTGAGTAGGCTACTATCAAGATTTATTTTTGAAGTGTTCATGATCTTCTAGGATATGCCAATTCTTTCTTATGATTTTCTGGACCTGTGATGCTATATTTATTTATTTTATTTATTTGGTACATTTATACCCCACATTTTCCCACTATAGCGAGCATAATGTGGCTTACAAAATTATAACAGATTACAATGCATAGAGGGTAGTGACACAAAAGTGAGAAGGTCTGGAAAGAACAAGAGGATAATACAAGGATACTTTACTAGGTGGAAGTAGTCGGTGGCTAAACAGGTATAGTAGCGCTATAGAAATGCTAAATAGTAGTAGTAGTAGTAGTAGTAGTAGTATAGTCAACATGAGGAAGGTGCAGGCTTAGCATTAAGTGGGGGATAAGCTTTCTCAAATAAAAATGCTTTTAAGGATAAGGATTGTATATGTGAGTACTGGAGTGTACAGATGACATCTGGCAGCTTCTTGTCCTGTTTGCTAAGAAAGTCACTTCTAGATTTTTCAAAGGAGTTTTCAAATCCATTTTGAATGTAGTTCTATGGATAGCCTCTCTGGGTAAACTTCTTTTCCATGATGGTTGATTGATGGTTGAGAAAAAATTATTTGAGACTGGTGCTCTGTCCTCTCCACAATAAAAAAAAATGTAATCAGTGTAAAATTTATAGAAAACAGCATTGGACTTGTAGGGATGAAAGATCTCTTCAAAGTGTTCAACATAAAGATTGGCTATGTCAGGCACCATTGCTGCCTGAGGCGCAGTGCCATGGATCTGCAAATAAAATTTGTTGAAAAAGCAAAAATAATTTTGGGTAAGAGCTATCATAGCAAGAGTCAGAATGAATGAACCACTTAGGAACCCTGCAGTAAGTAGTGTGATCTTGAAAAGCTGAATCAATAACCTGTAACTTTTCCAATTGGGGAATGTTAGTGTACAAAACATCTATGTCGAGTGTCACCAGGAGCACATCAGATAAATCAGTATCCAATTCATCTAATAAATTAATTAAATGTCCAGAGTATTTGAGGTAAGAATCAATATTGGGAACTAGGGATTGCAAAAAAGTCTCCACAAACATAGACAAGGATTTTAATATGGAGCCTTTCCCCCGAGAAAGTGGGTCTTCCTGGGGGATTGATGCTGGATTTGTGGATCGTGGGTAAAGTATATAGAGTGGGTATGACAAGATGTTCAACTACTTTCTCTTTGGCTATCAGAAAACCTCTTGAAGATGTGAAAGTGATACATTCTTTTATGTCTTTTTGTAGAGCGGCAGTGGGGTCTGAGTTCAAAACTGTATATTATTGTTTATCCCTCAGCTGTATTTCAATTTCTGCAATGTCATCACTTCTATTTTGAATTACAATCCCCCCCCCCCCCCCCCATCATTATCTGCTGGCTTGATGACTATTGAGCAGTTAGTGGCTAGGGGATGAACTGCTGCATCTTCTTCCTTGGAAAGGTTGTAGAAGCATTGTTTATTCTTCTCTATGATGTGTATAAACATTTGGTGTTATTGTTTACACAGTAATTATAGTGTCTCTTGTGACCCTTAAGGCAGGTGGCTGCATCCACCAAAACACGGACCCATGTTGGGTCATTCTATTTGTGCTTTATAAATAAAGGTCTTCTGAATATCTCCACCCAGGTTTGAATGGCTGGTATACTTTAGGGAAGTTTTCAACCACTTGAAGCCAATTAGCTTTTTACTTGAACTCTATCTAAAGGTAGCTGACTTTAAAATATTAAGCTAATTGGCTGGTCAGTGGCTTACTAAAATCTAATCCTAAATCTTCCACACAAGATTATCTGACTAAAAGTCTTATGTGGACTCTGAAAAGCAATGAATGAGGCCCTCAAACATCTTTATAAGTTTCCCTGACACAATACTTCTTATATTATCATTCATTATGGACCCTGATTAAGACGCAATACTTTTTATATCATTGTTTATTATGAACCCTGATTAAGGGTCCATAATTAAAGCATAAAAATGGCTTTGTGGATGGAGCCAGGCAGCCAAGACAAATCTTCAGATAAACAGTATTACACCCGTGGGAATTGTTTTTTTTATTGTTTATTTATTTTAATTGTCTATCATATATACATAACTTGATATTCAAAAGCACTCATCTGGGTAGCAGGATAGTGCTGCAGAAAATCATTACAGTCTACATTGGGGTGGAATGAAACAGTCCCAGAGGAGTTTTCTGGTCAGTGAAGATATTCAGTCCAAAACAACATAACCATTCTGATAAAGATAGAACAGCAAAATAAGACTGTCCTAAATTTTGGGGTTCTTTTAATAAGGTGCACTAGCGTTTTTTGTGCTACAAATGTTAGCGCACCTTATTAAAAGACTCCCTTTATCTAGTTAGCTAGCTTGATAGTGGGGAAGACACTAGGGAGTCACTGTATTCTGATGATCATGGGACTATCCTATTCAACATATAGAAAACTGGTGTTTAAGAGAGAGCCAACCATTAGCACATGTCATATTAATGGCTACCATACGCTAATGACAGCAATGCACTAAAAGATCACTCTAACTGCTTAGCGTGGGATCAGGCAGTGACTGGGTAGGGCATGGGTGAAGTGCACAGTCTTCAAATTACAGTTAGTGTATGGTAGCTAGTATGCACTATCAAATATGCAGCTACTGAGGGTATACTTCATGCTATTTCAAGAAGTGGTGTTAGGTGCATCTGCTCTAATCACGTTTGATATTTACACCAGTTGGGAACTTGTCTGTGTAGTAAGTGAAGGGGAATGCTGGGTAAACCCCCAATGGTTACCGCACAACGTTTGCACTTACAGCATGTTAGGTTTTGCTTCAAATGCGTGGTAAATACAAAACCTTTCCACACTTTAGTAAACAGGTCCCTTACTCCAATTTTGATTCCAACATTATTGATTAGAATTTTTTTTTAAGTATGTAAGTCCCCATCTGCCATATTTTTCTGTGAAAGGACATAAAATAATTTTTCTATTATTGGAATCAATGGAAGGTATTAAGACTGAAGGGATGTCAACTGGATTTATTTCTGCCTTGAGCAGTGGTACATTTATTAAAAGCAGAAGGTTATTGAGGATAATAAAAGGTGCATATGTAAGGAAATGAATCATGCAAAAAACTTATTTCACCAAAGCTGAAGCTTATATATATTATATGCACTGCCCTATCATATTTCATTAGTGTCTGTTGGCCAAATCAATGTTTTCATTTCTCAGCTTTTTATCTTTTCTGACATATGCTGTGTGCAGTGGGGGGTAGGAAGGACAAGCTGTGAGTTAAACAGGCAGTTAAGTAGGGGCAGTGGTGATCATAATGTTTTAAAAGCTTGTGTTTATACAGTTTAAATTTTATATCACAGAGTGATTTAAAAGATTGTTATGTTAGTACTAGGGCTGCATTTCTGATGTAGGCTGTGAAAACTGTAAGGCTGTTTACAGCTATTCTGCATGCTGTTTAGACTCTTTAATTTGCAATTCTGTCAATTTGTATTTTGTATTTTTTCATTACTTTGTATTCTTTAATTTATTTAGGGCTGCTTTTTAATTAAAATTTGTAATCACTCAATTAAAGATATGTGATGTATTTATTTATTTTCCTGCTGTAGCGCCTTGTGACTCTGGGCAATAGAGGGTTAAGGGGGGTCATTTGCTAAGGCACGCTCATGTTTTTAGCGCATGCCAAAAATAGGTGTGTGCTAAACATTAGAGATGCTGATGCACTCCTATGGGTGTCTCTAACGTTTAGCATGCGCCCAATTTTAGTATGTGCTAAAAACGCACACACACCTTGGTAAAATACCCCCTCAATGACTTGCCCAGACTCACAAGGAGCTGCAGTGGTTAAAAAAAAAACATACCTTTAATCGTGCAATTAACCGTGATTGAAATTTTAAGTGAAATGCAGCCCTAGTTTGTACTTTTGTACATCACTTTGACTATAACTTGAAAAAAAATGGTTTATAAAGGAGAAATCCTACAAGGAGCTGCTTAGCTATAGGTGACAGGAATGCACACAAATGGCAATATTCCAGGCATTTACAAGGGTAAGTGGCCCTTCATGTATATAACTTATCTCTAATAGATTACCAATCAGGGGAAAACTACATACAAGATTTCTTGGCATGTATTTTGCTGGTGGGTATGTACATGGGCGGAGTTTGAGTGGAGCATGGGCAGAGCACACAGATATGCAGATAAATTATAGAATTCTGTCATTTGCATGCGTATGTGCTAACATTAAGGCACAAGTATTTACACTAGCTATAGGGCTGATGTGAGTGCTTGTGACTTAATGAACATGTTTTCGGTCATTTGTGCTAGTATTCCATAAAGGAAAGTAGGTCCCTACTTGTCTTTACAGTATAGGCTTAAAATAAGTTAGGTGCTATATTCATCACTTAAACAACTATGGGTTACTGCATAAAGATAGGACTGACTTTTAGGTGGTCCTATTTATATGGTTAACCTGGCTTGTTAAGGTGGTCTTTTACAAAAGTGTAGTAGTGTTTTTAGTGTGCGCTAAATGTTAGAGACACCCATAGGAATATATGAACATCTCTAGTGTTTTGCACATGCATATTTAACACACACGCTAAAAATGCTAGCACACCTTTGTATAAGGACCCCTAAGGGCTGAATATTGGCATGTGACCAGCAAAGTGCCAACTCCAAACCCAGAACACTCTCAGAGTAGCTGGTTTTCAGTTCAGCACTAACCAGTTATTTTCAGAGGCAATAACTGATTAAGTGCCGCTGAAATTTAGCAGCTAGCCCCACACAGACAATTTAGCTGACCAGGAGCCATTTCTGGTAGGTTAAATTTTATTTATTTGTTACATTTGTACCCCACATTTTCCCACCTATTTGTAGGCTCAATGTGGCTTACATAGTACTGGAGTGACGTTTGCCGCCTCCGGTGTAAACAAATACAAAGTGATAGTGTGGTAAGATAGAGTTCATGTGGCACAGCCATATTTGGGAATCATACATCAGGAGAGTTGTGTTATGTCCATTACGTATTTTGGTTATATTGTTTTGCAGAGATCAGGCATTTATGTTGGATCGGTAGATTAAGCTTTTTTAAACATGTTAGTTTTTAGTTTTTTCCAGAAGTTTAGGTGGTCGTAAGTAGTTTTCAAGTAGTTTTCGTACGTAGTTTTTATGTATTGATTATGTGGTTAGATTATAGTGAGTGAGTTGAGTGTGCATAGAATTTTTGGGTGTTTGGGAATGGTATTCTATTGCAGGATATGTATATTTCCTCCTAAAGAAGTGCATGTGAAACTCAGACCTGAGTAGAAGAAATGGAGGACTTTGGGAGAATGATGAGTAAAAAACTTTTGGGGGACTGGACTGACAAATCATTATAAAGTTGTCAAGCTCAGCGTTTCTGCTGATTCAAAAACAGCCTGGACCCTTTATCCAAATTAATCAAGAACATTGAGATAAGTACAGTTTTCTTCATGATTTCATTCTACTTTATGTGGTATATAGGCAGCATATGCAGAATTGCAGAGGTTGTTAGTCGTTTTATGCCATTTAGATGTTATTTTAATAGCTCCATTTGAGGGCGTATGTGAGAACTTGATTAGTGTGATGATGGCTCTCCTTCAGTCAGTCTCATGTGAAGTATTGAATTATCAAGCCTGTAAAGCTCGGCAACTTCTCTCATGGGAAGGACTACAGCTTTTTTTTTTTTTTATTTCAGCCAGCACTTTTTTTTCCATACAAAATGCAATAAAACTTGAAGTACAGAACTCATGACAGCAGCAGGAGTAACAACAGCGCAAAATGCTAGCATTTAGCTACACTCCTTCACCAGGTCACAGCAAGCAGCACTTCTAAATTCACCTTTAATGCATGGGGGTAACAGGAAATTAAATGAAAAGAAGTACTGCAAGCTGCTGTCATATAGTGCAGGAGAGAATCTTAAATCCAATTAGGTGTGTTTGGGCTTTGCACCTCTGTTCCTCGTGCCACAATGTAGAGGTGAGGTACTGCACCCTTAGGATCTGGATTTTTTTTTTTTGTAACATTTGTACCCCGCACTTTCCCTACTCATGGCAGGCTCAATGTGGCTTACATGGGGCAATGGAGGGTTAAGTGACTTGCCCAGAGTCACAAGGAGCTGCCTGTGCCTGAAGTGGGAATTGAACTGAGTTCCTCAGTTCCCCAGGATCAAAGTCCACCACCCTAACCACTAGGCCACTCTTAGGGGAGGGCAAATGCTTGAAAAGTATTAATCTGCAAACAAACCTATTCTGGAGACAGGAAGGTGGTAGACAGGACATGGATTGAGGTTGAAGGGGGGGCAGACTCAGGAGTAATGTCAGGAAGTATTTTATCAGGGAAAGGTTGGTGGATGCATGAAATGCCCTCCCGCGGGAGGTGGTGGAGATATAAACAGTAATGGAATTCAAACATGCGTAGGATAACCACAAATGAATCCTGTTTAGAAGGAATGGATCCATGGAATCTTAGCGGAGATTGGGTGGCAACACCGGTAATTGGGAAGCAAAACCAGCGATGGGCAGATTTTTACAGTCTACGCCCTGATCATGACTGAATAGATATGGATGGGCTGGGGTGTAAATTTTAAGGGGCTTTGACGTTAGCTTCAGAACAGGGGTGTAGCCAGACTTCGGCGGGAGGGGGGTCCAGAGCCCGAGGTGAGGGGGCACATTTTACCCCCCCCCCCCCAAGTGCACGCTATTTTTTTGGGGAAAAAGAAAACTCCCAGAAATGGTAATCGGGCATTGCCATGTGTTGCCTGGTTACCACCAAGTTAGCGTGGGAGCCCTTATTGCAACCTCAGTGGGTGGCAGTAAGGGCTTCCCATCGCATAGCTATGCGGTAAGAGTTCTCTTATCTCATGGCCATGTGTGCCTGGGGTCTTTTTACCTACTGCGGTAAAAAGGGTTCTGGCACACAGGAAAAAATAGCCCCCGCCACCAGCACAGGGCCCTTTTTCCCACAGTTTGGTAAAAGAACCCCATAGTTAGGCAAACCCTTTTTTTGGTCCTAACTTTAGTTGCTTACTTAACTGGTTAGCACTAAGGAGCCCTTTTATGAAGGTGAGGTAGGGCTAGTGCACAGGTAGCAAGCACCAAACAGCACTGGCAGTAGTTCTGATTTTGGCATGTACCATTTCCCGTGGTAAAAAAATAATTTTCTATTTTCTACCTTTGGAGCATTCTTGGCGGTAATCGGCAATGCAGCCACAGTGGCATGTGCTGCCCAATTACTGCTGGGTTAGCGTATGAGCTCTTACCATCTCCTAATTAGGAGGTGGTAAGGGCTCATGCACTAACCCAGCAGTAATTGGCCAGATGCTAATTTTGAATTTAGTGCCTGGCCATTATTGTTGTAAATAGAAAATTAGCTTTTTTGCCGGAACACACAGGAAAACCACATGCTAGAGCTTCCACCAGCCACCTTTTAGCACCTTCGTAAAAAGGCCTCTAAATATGGCTGCTAACTGGTTTAATCTTGGATTCTCACAGGTTTTGCCCAAGCTTCACCCAAGTTAACCGGATGGTGCAGGGGCGGTCTGTGGTGTTATTCAGCAGCCCTGTCCAGTTAAGTGCCAATGAATATCAGCACTTAGGGGGACAAAGGGGTCCTTTTAATAAAAAAATGACCTGCGGTACTGTAGACGCGTGTTTTGGGCATGTGCAGAATTATTTTTCAGCACACCTACAAAAAATGCTTTTTTAAAAATTTTGACAAAAATGGACGTGCAGCAAAATGAAAATTGCCGTGCATTCATTTTGGGTCTGAGACCTTACTGCCAGCCATTGACCTAGTGGTAAAGTCTCATGCGGTACCTGGACGGTAATGACATACGCACATCTGATAACTGGACACGCATTAAAAATCTCCTGGACCAGATGGTATTCACACTAGGGTACTGATAGAACTAAAAAATGAGCTCGCAGAGCTACTGTTATTGATTTGTAATGTATCCTTAAAATCGAGCGTGGTACTGGAAGATTGGAGGGTACTGGAAGATTTGAGGGTGGCCAATTCAACGCCGATATTTAAAAAAGGTTCCAGAGGAGACCCAGGAAATTATAGACTGGTGAGTCTGACGTCGGTGCTGGGCAAAATGGTAGAGACTATAATCAAGAACAAAATTACAGAGCACATTCAAAAGCATGGACTAATGGGACAAAGTCAACATGGATTTAATGAAGGGAAGTCTTGCCTCGCCAATCTGCTGCATTTCTTTGAAGGGGTAAACAAACATGTGGACAAAGGTGAGCCAGTTGATATTGTGTATCTAGATTTTCAGAAGGCGTTTGATAAGGTCCCTCATGAAAGACTACAGAAGAAATTAGAGGGACATGGGATTGGAGGTAGTATCTTACTGTGGATTAAAAACTGGTTGAAAGATAGAAAACAGAGAGTCAATATTCGCAATGGAGAAGGGTAGTTAGCGGGGTCCCTCAGGGATAGGTGCTGGGACCTCTGCTTTTTAACATATTCATAAATGACATAGAGATGGGGGTAACTAGTGAGGTAATCAAATTTACTAGTGAGGACACAAATTTATTCAAAGTAGTCAAATCACGGGAAGATTGTGAAAACTACAAGAGGACCTTATGAGACTGGGTGTCTATTTTTTTTTTTTAATTTTTGTTACATTTATACCCTGTGCTTTCCCACTCATGGCAGGCTCAATGCGGCTTACATGGGGCAATGGAGGGTTAAGTGACTTGCCCAGAGTCACAAGGAACTACCTGTGCCTGAAGTAGGAGTTGAACTCAGTTCCTCAGGACCAAAGTCCATCACCCTAACCACTAGGCCACTCCACTCCTCTACTGTCTAAATGGCAGATGATGTTTAATGTGAACAAGTGCAAAGTGATGCATGTGGGAAAGAGAAATCCAAACAATAACTATGTCATGCAAGGTTCAGCATTGGGAGTCACGGACCAAAAAAGAGATCTAGGTGTCATCGTTGATGATACGTTGAAATCTTCTGCTCAATGTGCTGCTATGGCTGGGAAAGCAAATAGAATGTTGGGTATCATTAAGAAAGGGATTGAAAACAAAAATAAGGATATTATTCTGCCATTGTATCGCTCCATGGTGCGACCGCACCTCGAGTATTGTGATCAATTCTGGTCGCCATACCTCAAAAAAGACATAGTGGCAATGGAAAAGGTGCAGAGAAGAGCGACAAAGATGATACAGGGGATGGGATGACTTCCCTATCAGGATAGGCTGAAGAGGCTGGGGCTCTTCAGCTTGGAGAAAAGGCGGCTGAGGGGATATATGATAGCGGTCTATAGGATAATGAGTGGAATGAAATGGGTGAATACTAGGACAAGGGGGCATGCGATGAAGCTGCAGTGTGGTAAATTTAAAACGAATCAGAAGAAATTTTTCTTCACTCAATGCATAGTTAAACTCTGGAATTTGCTGCCAAAAAAGGTGGTTAAGGCAGTTAACTTAGCGGACTTCAAAAAAGGGTTGGACGGCTTCCTGGAGGAAAAAGCCATAGAATGATATTGAATGGACGAGGGAATAATACAGTATTTCTAGGATGGGCGGGACAAATTGCTTGTTCTTTTGGCCGCTGTCGGTGACAGGGTGCTGGGCTCAATGGACCCTTGGTCTGTCCCAGCATGGCGATGCTTATGTACTTATGTACTTTTATTACCACAAGAACCACGCAGTAACCGGGCAGTAACTCCATTTTGGCAAGCGTTGGTAGACGCTTACACAACTTAGTAAAAGGGCCCCAAAGAGGAGTATAATCAAACGGGGATGCCCATCTCTAAGGACGTCCCGGCGAAGGGGCGGGGAAACTCATATTATTGAAACAAGATGGGCATCCATCTTTCGTTTCAATAATACGGTCGGTGACGCCCAAATCTCAACATTTAGGTCAAACTTAGAGATGGTCGACCTAAATGTTGAGATGGTCGACCTTAGAGATGGTCATCCCCAGTTTTCGGCGATAATGGAAACCGAGGACACCCATTTCAAAAATTACCAAATGCAAGCCCTTTGGTCATCGGAGGAGCCAGAATCCATAGTGCACTGGTCCCCCTGACATACCAGGACTCCAACCGGGCACCCTAGGGGGCACTGCAGTGGACTTCAGAAATTGCTCCCAGGTACATAGCTCCCTTACCTTGTGTGCCGAGCCCCCTAAAACCCACTCCCCACAACTGTACACTACTACCATAATCCTAAGGGGTGAAGGGGGGCACCTACATGTGGGTACAGTGGGTTTCGGGTGGGTTTTGAAGGGCTCACATTTACCACCACAAGTGTAACAGGTAGGGGCAGGATGGACCTGGGTCCACCTGCCTGAAGTGCATTGCACCCAGTAAAAACTGCTCCAGGGACCTGCATACTGCTGTGATAGAGCTGGGTATGACATTTGAGGCTGGCATAGAGACTGGCAAAAAATGTTTTTAAAATTTGGGGGGGGGGGGGGCTGGGATGGGGGTTAGTGACCACTGGGGGAGTATGGGGAGGTCATCCCCGATTCCCTCCGGTGGTCATCTGGTCAGTTTGTGCACCTTTTCGAGGCTTGGTCATGAAAAAATATGGACCAAGTAAAGTCGGCCAAATGCTCGTCAGGGACGCCCTTCTTTTTTCCATTATCGGCCGAGGACGCCCATCTCTTAATCAAGCCCCAGTCCCACCTTCGTTACGGTGCTGACATGCCCCCAGGAACTTTGGTTGTCCCCGCGACGGAAAGCAGTTGAGGACGCCCAAAATTGGCTTTCCATTATGCCGATTTGGGCGACCCTGAGAGAAGGACGCCCATCTCCCGATTTGTGTTGGAAGATGGGCGCCCTTCTCGTTTGAAAATTCCCCTGAAAGTGATTTAAGCAGGCAGGAGCCTCTCCTGCCCCTTTTAAATCACTTTGAAAATCAGGCCCCACATTTATAGAATACCAACAGTGCAGTTATGTATATAACTGCAAATTAGTGTCAGTTAGCAGTGATTAACTCCATTATCACTGATTATTCATTGTTAGTGCCAGTTGGAGCCTAATTTGCCAATTAAGTTGCACACATAACTGCCAGTGTTCTATAACTTACACACACAATTTTCATGCTAATCATTGAAATGTATGTGCAATATTACAGAATTAGAGGGTATTAATGTAAATGTTTAGAATACTAGCATATACACGCATTTGTTTGCACGTACATGCTTATATGACAGCTTACTGTCAATACCCACTTAACTTGCATCGGAGGAGGGGGATATGTGGGAAGGCTCCCATTGACATGTGTAACTTACAATACTGCATGTTATGCCCTGCATTCTATATAGTGTGACTTAAGTTGCATGCGCAAATCCAGTCATATTCTGGATTTGTGTGCACAACTTAATTAGTTAACAAGCCAATCAGTGCAGGTAATTGCCACTTAAACAATTGACACTAATTGGCATTAATTAGAATTTACACACACAACTGTCTAAGCATATTCTGTAACCTAATGTGCGTAAATTCTAAGCCACATAGTTGAAACAAGAGCGTGGCCATCGGCGTGGAATGGGCAGGTCATGGGTGTTTCTAAAATCTATGTGCATTGTTATAGAATACACCCGTCCACACCTAATTTAGCGCTGGCATTTACACCAAGTTTTATTAGGCATAACTGCCTGTGAACACATTTTGTTGTGTGAATGAGCACATGGAAATTTAGATCTGTTCTATAAAAGTACACTTAAATTTAGGTGTTCTTTATAGAATACATCTAGGCATATTTTTTCGGCTCTGGTTTTTTTTAGGCATGATATATAGAATCTAGCTCAATATAAATATCTGATACACTTACGTGCTCACATTTTACATCAGCTCTATGGCTGGCATAAGTGCTCCTTCCAAAATACACATGTATACTTGGCTTTTGTTTGTCCTGTTTGTCTGTCCTAATTAGATTGTAAACTCTGTCGAGCAGGGACTGTCTCTTCATGTTCAAGTGTACAGCGCTGCGTACGTCTAGTAGCTCTTTAGAAATGATAAGTAGCAGTAGTAGTAGTAGTAGTACTTGAGGTAGTATGAGCCATCATGATCACTGCAATCAGAGCAGCAGCAATTGTTAGTGGTTCCTGCATTACAACATCTACATCTAGGAGTCACAAAGATAAGGTATTTTTCCATTTGTGGACCCATTGAGTGGAACAATTTACCATTGCAGCTTAAATGTGAGACCAGGGAGATGGTGTTTAGGAAGCTGCTCAAAGACTTTTTATGGTTCAACGATTTTCATTGTCCTTCATGATTGACGTATTTGTAATTTGTTAAATTTTTCTATTATGTTTGTTGTTTATTTTTATGGGTGCTTTTTATTATAATCTGCCCTGGATAAGGGTGGACTAGAAAAAAATAATAAATCTAATCTAATCTATGCACTTTATAGAACAGGCTCCTACTGTGCTCCCACCAGATGACTATTTCTTAGTGCTCTGTTATAAAATTGTCCCCATGACTACTCTTTCTACCTTCTGGACATTAATGTAAATTATTCTGACTTCTGAAGAAAGCCACAGTTGGTACTCCTAACCTCCTGAACCCTGTGCACGCCTCACAGGGCCTTCTTCCCAAATATGTGGAAACAAAGTATAGCTGAATCTGGCCCTACTAACAAAACATGAAAAGTAACTGAGGGGGACTAGTTTTTGAGGGAGGCACAATTTGTGGGATGGTGAATCAATTCCAGAAGCTTAGTGTTTGGGGGTGTAGCAGTTTGCAGGTTGGTGAGGAACTTGCAGGGGCTAGATTTTCAGATGGGGTGTTGTTACTGTTGGGGTGGGATAATTTGGGGACTGTAGAGGCACTTTGGGGTGGGGCAACTTCAAGAGGATAGTTTTGGGGGACAGCAGAAATGTGGGTTTTTGGAAGAGAAGGGAATTTCACCTTTTCGACTGCCTTGCCCTGTTCTCTAGCTACTATATTCAGTGGCGTTCCTAGGGGGGCTGACACCCGGGGTAGATTGCCGATGCGCCCCGCCCCCCGGGTGCAGTCCCCCCCCAGAACAGCGCGATACCCCCCGGCGAAAGAACCCCTCCCCGGGTGCACGCTGCTGGGGGGGGGGGTGCGCCGCGCGCCTGCCGGCTCTTTGTTTTCATGCTCCCTCTGCCCCGGAACAGGAAGTAACCTGTTCCGGGGCAAAGGGAGTATGACAACGAAGAGTTGACAGGCATACGGCACCCCCCAGCGGCGTGCACCGAGGGCGGACCGCCCCCACCGCCCACCCTTGGTACGCCACTGACTATATTTCATTCTATCTAAGTTTCTCTGCTACTGAAGCTGGAACTCCTTTTCCCAAGAAATATATTGGGACATTTTTGGGGGGAGAGGAAGGAACCTTCAGTTTGATTTAGCCCATTTCAAACATTTTATTTCTTTTACTTTTTTTTTTTTTTAACTCATGTCAGGTTTAATGCATTCTGTTAAATTTTCCAAGAGTCATTTTGCCTTCAGACATACAGACAGGCAGACAGACCAACAGACGGGAATTTTCAACCCATTTTGTATAATTCTTTTCAACTTCTGTTGGGTTGGAAAGAGTACAAAACCACTGCAAAAGACAATATTCAAATTGATTTACACAGCTAAAAAGCATTCAACCCTCAGTTTCACCAACAGTTTTCATATTGTATAACAGCACATGTATTGATAGCATTCCTGGTGGCACATTCTGGTTTTGGAAGGAAAAACATACATTAGACAGCATTTTGAAATCTTCATAGAAAGATGAATACAGATAAAGACCTGTCCAGTCTGCTCATTCATGCAATCTATTCTCCCTATGTACTTGTTCCAAGCTCTCTTGTATTCAGATACTATTTTCATCTCAACCACTTCCACTATGAGGCCGTTCGACTAATTCACCACTCTTTCCATAAAGATGTATTTTTTCAGGTTACTTCTGAGCCTATCCCCTTTCATTTTCATCCTATCCTCCTCATTCCAGAGCTTCCTTCATATGTTTTCAGCAAAAATCTACCATGGAGAAAGCAGGTGTAAATAACCACATGTACCTTGCACACACACACAGCCAGTTTCAAACTGAAAACATGCAATGTACATATGTTTTCACTTTGGGAATTAGTGCAAAGCTCTAAGTTACAAAGTACATTTTTCCTTTTTCTCTAATGTGAGGTTTTGAATATAGTCTCGTTAATACTTTCTTAAAGGGGACACTAAACATAAAAGACAAATTTCTCTAAAAGGCTACTCGAGAACTGCAGCACACATCAAGAGAATGACAAACATATTGAATAATAAGTGGAATAGGATTCAATTACTCTATTCTTATAAAACCAAAACACCTATTCCCAATCTCTTCAAAGAGAACAAAAGCAATCACTTCTTTCTCCTGCTTCTACATCTGTGAGAAACTGAGAAATAATATCTATTAAATTACCATTGCATGTTTCATATTTTTCTCTCCCCCAGGTTTTTAACTAGATTCCAAGGTACGTTAAAGATTTTTTTTATCTATTCTGTATATTTTTATGCTAAATTAATACAGCACAGACTATGATTACCAAGAGAGTTTAGCCTCATGTTTTCAATTTGACAGGGTAAAATACCAATATACAAACTTCAGCAAATTCAGCTTTTGGGATATGTAACAAAACTCATTTTGAATGTGATACAATGATGTAGAAAAAGTCTTGGACTCGGGGGAGCTGATTTTAAGAGGATGTGTGATAACGCTGAAGAGCACATGTTGGGATTCTGAGAGGCTAGCTGAAGGATATGGAGGAATTCTTTTTCAGCAATAAAGACAGCATTCAGAAAGCAACAAATCTCTGTGGTAATTAAAATAACAAAGGGAAAAAGAAAAAGGCCAGTATGGTTCTATAAGGAGATTACTGAAATAGTAGCACTAAAGAGGCCCACCTTCAAAATATATTTAAAAAATATATCATAGAGAGAGGCGGACAAGCTAAATTATCAAGAACAGCAAGGGAAGGCGTGTGATTAAGAACAAAGACTGAAATGGATAAGAGAATTGCATAATCAATACAAAGAGCAGACAAATCATTCTTTGGACATGAGGAAAAAGGGAAAAATGTGCAAGAGATATGTTAAAAGAAGAAAAGTGGGATTTATGAAGGATGTGAAAAAGACAAAAGTATTTCAATAAGATTGTTCGGTAGTAACTTAAGGAGTGGAAGATGGAAGCTGATGCATCTTAGGTTGATAACGCTGGAGGAAGTGTTTAACTGAAGTGAGAACACATAACTTAGATACGTTTTCTGTTTTATACAGATTTTCAGGAAAGATCTCTTGTTCAATTTTGCACACTGAAAATGCTGACATTATTTTAATGGGGCGATTTAATGGGGTGCTTAGGTTAATGGGCAGGGATGGCTTATTTTTACCTTTAAATTTAAAGGAGAAAAGAGAGAGTTAAAATGGGAAATGTACTTGGGTCTCCTGGTTTTCAGCCCACTGCATTGGCCTTTAGGCTACTGCTCAGACCTGCTGTGTTCAGTATGGCTGTAATTAAAGATGCTCTCATAGAGCCTGGTATTCCTTTTCAGTTTCACTTTCAGGGGAGAGGGAGGAGGACAGCAACCACTGGGGGTTTATGAGAGTTTATGCCTTAATCCCTCTATGGTCAGCTGTTCAATCAGAGCAACTTTTTGTATCCTGTACATGATTGAAACAGGTCAAAATAATGATGCCCTTCTTATTAGACTTGAATGATTCTTCCCATTTGATTATTACTGTTGGACATTCTAATTTTGGGCCTGCCCTAGTCCCACCCAGAACACACTCACAACATGCCCCCTTGCTGTTTGGACAAACAGAAATGTAGGACATCCAAATTCTTCTGTTCCAAAATCACAATTTGGACATTTTTTGGCAGATCGATTGGGGGGGGGGGGGGGGGAGGAGGGTTGGTCATTTTGAAACATCCATGTGCTCTGAAAATGAGTCCCATATGCATTTATTAATTATTAGTATGAATCGTGCAGAAATTGCACCTAGATTGATGGTACAGACAATATGACTGCTTGAGAGCAGATGTAAATGTATTTACATACAATATATGCAATCAAGTGTCTTTCATGAAGCGAGTGTACAAATCGTGAGTCCACTCATTGTCCACCCAAACTCCATTCCTGGGCCAGTTACTGTATGGCTTATACTGCATGTATTTTTAGATGTGACCTAATTGTATAAGAGATTATCATATATTTTTTGATTTATCTCAAGCAACACAAAAGCATAGGAAACAGTTCTTGGCCATTCGGCCGAGGGTCCTGGCTTTGGGTGCTACATTTATTTTGAAATTTCCTGTGAAATGTATTTTTATCAAGGGGAAACGTCCTGTTTTTTGAACCCAAACAACTGATTGACTTTATTGTGGCCAGGGAAGAAATTGGTGTTATTTCTAGTTCCATAGAGTGGCGTACCAAGGGGGGGGGGGGCGGTGGGGGTGGTCCGCCCCGGGTGTCAGTGGGTGGGGGGGTGATCCGCTTCGCTCCCGCTGCTCCCACTTTACCTTTAAAAAAAATTTTTTGAAGCGTCGTTGCAGGCAGCGCCTTGCGTCTGCCCTGCTTGTTGTAAAAAGTAAATCTCTTTGCTTCGTCGTCGGCCCTCACTATGTCCCGCCCTCCTCTGAGGTAATTTCCGCTAGGGCGGGACATAGTGAGGCCCGACGACGATGAAGCGAAGAGATTTACTTCTTTTACAAGCAGGGCAGACGCGAGGCGCTGCCTGCAACGACGCTTCAAAAATTTTTTTTTTAAAGTAGGGTGGGAGCAGGAGAGTCGGGTCAGGGTGGGGTCCTCAGATGGGAGAGGGGTATTGTGGGGGTTCTCACATGCTGGGAGAGGAGGGGGTTTTCATATGGGAGAAGGGGACTGAGTGGGGAGGGGGTTTTCATATGGGAGAAGGAGACTGGAGTGGGGAGGGGGCTCTCAGATGGGAGAGGGGTGTTCTGGGGGTTCTCACATGGGGGAAGGGGTTTTTATATGGGAAAAGGGGACTGGGGTGGGGAGGGGGTTCTCAGATGGGAGAGGGGTGTTCTCACATGGGGAGGGGAGGGGGTTTTTATATGGGAAAAGGGGACTGGGTGGGGAGGGGGTTCTCAGATGGGAGGGGGTGTTCTCACATGGGGAGGGGAGGGGGTTTTTATATGGGAGAAGGGGACTGGGGTGGGGAGGGGGTTCTCAGATGGGAGAGGGGTGTTGTGGGTGTTCTCACATGGGGGAAGGGGTTCTCAGATGGGAGAGGGGTGTTCTCACATGGGGAGGGGAGGGGGTTTTTATATGGGAGAAGGGGACTGGGGTAGGGAGGGGGTTCTCAGATAGGAGAGGGGTGTTGTGGGGGTTCTTAAATGGGGAGGGGGTTTTCAGATGGGAGAAGGGGACTGGAGTGGGGAGGGGTTTCCAGATGGGAGAAGGGGACTGGGGTGGGGAGGGGGGGTTCTCAGATGGGAGAGGAGAGGGGTGTTCTGGGGATTCTCAAATGGGAGAAGGACTGGGGTGGGGAGGGGGTTCTCAGATGGTAGGAGGGGGCTCTCAAATGGGAGAAGGGGGCTGGAACTGGGGTCTGAGAAGGGGTCATGACGGAAAATGGGGCATGCCTGGGTCAGGTGGGAGAATGGGTCGGGCTGAAAAGGGGGGCAAGGCATGTAGATGAAGGGGGCTGAAACTGGGGGCTGAAGGAGGGTAGGTGGGATAAGGGGGCTAGTACTGGGACTGGGGGCTGAAAGGCGGCAGGGGCTGAAATTGTGGGGACTGGGGCTGAAAAGGAGACGGAGAAGTGGCTGAGGCTGAAGCTCAGGACTGGTGACAGAAAAGGGCTGGGGTTGAAACTAAAAAGGGGACAGGGAGAAGTGGCTGGGGGCTAAAGCTCGGGACTGGTGGGAGAAAAGGACTGGGGCTGAAACTGGGGACTGGTGGGATAGTGGGGCTGGAACTGGGAGCTGAAAAAAGGGCTGGGGTTGAAACTAAAAAGGGGACAGGGAGAAGTGGCTGGGGGATAAAGCTCGGGACTGGTGGGAGAAAAGGACTGGGGCTGAAACTGGGGACTGGTGGGATAGTGGGGCTGGAACTGGGGGCTGAAAAAAGGGGAAGAAAGAGGGGACAGATCCTGGATGGAAGGGGGAGGAGAGGAAGGGCAGACCCTGGATGGATGGGAGAGGGAGGGCAAATGATGGATTGAAGGGGCAGAGAGAAAGGGCAGACAGTGGATGGAAGGGGTAGAAAGGGCAGACAGTGAATGGAAGGGGGAGAGAGAGAGGGCAGACAGGGGCAGATGGTGGATGGAAGGGGCAGAGATAGAGGGCAGATGTAGATGGAAGGGACAGGGAGAGAGGGCAGACATTGGATGGAGGCGACAGCAGAGAGGGCAGACACTGGATGGCAGAGAGAGAACAAAGACAGATGCTGGATGGAAGGAAGACAGTGAAAAGAAGATGAGGAAAGCAGAAACCAGAGACGACAAACTGTAAATAAAATATATATTTTTATTTTTTTTTGCTTTAGGATAAAGTAGTATTGTAGCTGTGTTAATGTTTATAATAGAACATGTAAACAAGGTAATCTTTTTATTGGACTAATTTTAATACATTTTGGCTAACTTTCGGAGAACAAAACCCCCTTCCTCAGGTCCGGATAGGATATTGTAACAGCACTATACTGTATTGACCTGAGGAAGGATGTTTTGGCCTCTGAAAGCTAAATGTATTAGTCCAATAAAATGGTATTATTTTATTTTCTATATTTGTATTATTTCTATTTGTTAATTTGTAAAGTGGTGATTGGTACTTGTTAGTTTTTTTCAAATTTACATCTGCTGTCTTTGTTTTGCACAGTACTAGGGGACATTTTCTGTTTCTGTGGTGTTGCATTGTATGCAGAGTCTGGCATCTTGGGGGTTCAGTTTAATTTTTGTCTAAATAGAAAGGTTATTGCTTATTCTATAGTGGATTAGGGTGTATCTGTGTTTGTGAAAAAGACATGGCTTTCGGTTGGCATTGACTGTGCAAGATGGACGATCTGTGTTATTCTGCCTGGTTTCGTTTTACAGTAGGTGAATTGATGTTCTAGTGCTCACTGTAGTGTTTAAGATGCTTTCCTTTTCCTTGTGTGACTTGTAGAAATTACTGCTTATGGTATGCTAGAATTGCTTTATAGGTCCTGAGTGTTTTGTATTCTCGGCATGCCTAGTACTAGATTTTGGAGGGGGGGGTGTTAAAAAATGACCGGCCCCGGGTGTCAACTACCCTAGGTACGCCACTGGTTCCATACTTTAGCCTGGAAAATGACATGTTCCAGTTATAGATCATTATAGCTCCTTGCTGCTCCTTTGACATTTTTCCTAATTTTGTTGTTGCTGTTTCCTTTCTCTTATCCCTGATATATTGTGGACTAAATAATGAGATTACTTCTTTAGTTTTGGTTTATATTCCTTTATTGTACTATTCCAATCTATTCAAGTGTATAGATTATTGCATACTTGATCGTACTGAAAAAAACATAAATATGTTTTAAAAAAGAACCTATTTATGCACATGAATCAACAAATTACTCTCTAAGCCCCTGATATTCAAAACTATTTAACGGGTCAGGAACAGCTCCTGGCCGGTTAAATAGGGTTTAAGTACCTTGCCATGGATATTCAGCAGGAGATAATCAGTTATCATCTGCTGAATATTCCGGTTAGTGTCTAGCCGCTAATCGGCTATATCATGTAACATAGCTGGTTAGGCGTGGATATTCAATTGACCTATGTTGAGCATTCAAAATAAATAGCAGGCCTATCTTTCACTGCTAAAATGTTCACTGGTTAGCGCTGAATATCAGCACAGCCAGTTAATTTTTAGCAGCCAAAATAAAGCCAGATATTCAATGCCAGCTCTACCCAGACTTCTCACACAGACCGCCCCAGCAGCACTAACTGGACAGTACAAGGGCAGTTGTGCTAATATTCAGAAGTACAGGAGTAACTTAGTGGTTAGAGCACCAGTCTTGACATCGTGAGGTGCCAAGTTTAAATGTCACTGCTCCGTGTGATCCTGGGCAAGTCACTTAACTATACATTGCCCCAGTTAGATTGTGGACTCTTAGGGACAGGGGAAATACCCAGTGTACCTGAATGTAATTCATCTTGAGCTACTTCTGAAAAAGGTGTGAGCAAAATCCCAATAAATAAATTTAGTGGCACTGTTAAGTGTTGCTGAATAAGGCACAAGTGATTTGATCCTGCTCAGTTGAATCTCTTGAATATCAGGCCTTCTGTTTCTTACAAGATATTAGAGAAATGTTTATTCTACAACACATTCATCATGGTTAATCTTAATAATATACAAATTAAGACAATGTGAATTTTGTATGTGTGACTAGATCTCGTAGACTACTAAAAGAGTTTCTATTATCTTTCCAAAATAATCTGTTTGATGAGCTGCTTTGATTGATTGCTGGCAAACAAATCAAACTTCTTATACATAGAAAAGAATATAGTGTCATTGTAGTGTTATGGGTAAATGCCAACTGTTCTGCAAAATACATGTCATCTACAGTTTTGCATCCAAATGATAGCAACCAACTTTAGCATGTATCTGATGCTAACCTGAGGTGGGGGATGGCTACATATTTGTAACTGTAATGTACACATATTATTACAGTTATATTGCTGTCACTGAGGAAGCTTAATTTCAGCAACACACAAATGTAATTACCAATGAAATAACAATCACCAAACAAACCAAACATCTGATATTTGTTTTTCCAGATCTTACATTGATGGCCACTGGCAAGTTGTCTGGTTATCAGGACATCCATTGTGAATATTCATAAAATATACTTTCCTTCATGTGGTGTAAGTAATAAGCTAATTTGCCATGTTTTTTATACCAAGATGCAGGCCTAGTTGTGATCATGTAAAATTCAAGTCTGAGAAGACATGAATTACTATCATAATACATCTGTAATTAGCTTTTGAAAGCCATATTCTTCTGTGAAGTCAGAGCAAAGCTAAGAATGATAGGGTCGATATTCAAAGTGATTTAAACAGTCAGCAGAGCCTCCTGCGTGTTTAAATTGCTTTTGTCCTCCCAGCTACTGATATTCAGCTGGGCAGACAAACCAGAGCCTGTTGCTGAATATTAGTACTCACCTGCTATGTCCCAAGTGGGCAGGTCAGGGGGAGGTACAACTGGAGGAGTCAGGAAGGAGCTAGTTTTGCCTAGTCCTAATTTTTCCCAGTTAGCTAGCAGGTGCCAGCACTGAAGTGGACTGGGACCTGCATAACTTCTGGGACAGGCCAGCACAGGGTGCAATGTCCTCCCCTCCCTCCACACCTGGTAAGATCCTACCTCCCTTCCATCCCTATGACAAGTAATCAACCCACTCCCAATCCCTTCTCAACAAGTTACCCCTTCCTCCCACCCCTCAAAAAGCAAGCACCCTACTCCCATCTCACCCCAGTCAGAATAGGTCTCCCTATGCCTAGCTGAATGCCATGGCAGCAGGAAGAAACTGCACTCACTTCTGCACCTAGCAGCTCCATGCTAAAAATGGCCACTGCAACCTTTAGTGGTAATCTCTAGAGGTCTTGGTGACCATTTTTAGCATGTAGCCACTAGGGGCAGGAGCGAATGGGGTTACTCCTGCACCTATCTCCTATCATCTAGGGCAGCGTTTCCCAAACTGTGCACTGTGGCAAACTCACAGGAGTGCCGCGCTGCACAGTTGCATACTGAGGGTGGGGCGATGGAGGCGAATTCCACTGTGTAAATCTTTCAGACGCCGCTCACTGCGTCTCCTCACAGCACCGTGGCTCCTCTCTCTTGCCGTCTGTAGCTCCCCTCCCTCAACACCTCTGCCCCTGCGGTACCCTGCGTCAGTGTGCATGCGCCTTCCTGCCACTGCGCCTGCGTGAGTGACGGCTCCGCTTCTTCTCTCTCTGTCCTGGCTCATGCAATGTCTTCAGGGTGCATCCGCGCTGCCATCCTGCCTGCATCTTTCACTTCCAGGCCACATCATCAACATGTCTCTGCTCCAAGGTTGATGCCAATCCCCTCCCCTTTGAGCCTTCTTGTTCAATTTCCGTTCCAGGACTAGTAGAGCCAGCTAATTGGGCCCCGTGGCACAATCTCAATATTTATTAATTTATATTGTCACTATGCTGCCTTGCTTGGTGCTTTTTTTTTTACATTTTATTCTATTTGTTTGCTGCTGCTACTAGTTTGGTAGGAACAGAATGGGGTTCATAAAATGTGAAGACTGAAGTGGGGGGCAAGAACACTGGATGGGAGAGGAGGGCACATTTGGTGGATGGAAGGGACATGCTAGCTAAGGGCCTGATGGCGCTGATGGAAGGGAGAGAAAGGGCAGACCAGACGCTGGATGGAAAGATGCAGAGCGAGAGGAGGCAGAAGCTGGATGGAAAAGGGACAGAGAGAGGGTGCTGCAGATGCTGGATAGAAAGGGGTAGAGAAAGGGGGCAGATGGAAAGGGGCAGACGCTGGATGGATGGAAAGGGCCGGGCAGAGAGAGGGTACAGACGCTGGATGAAAATGTATTTTATTTAGGAATTTAGTTAGTGCAGACTGCAGTGCTCAACAGGCGCACATCTCATTAGTAAGTAATTATGGTAATTTAATAATAAAATATAATTTTTCTTCCAATTTGTTTGGACCTAAACTGAGAGGCGGCTGGGCAGATGCTGATAGAAAGGGGATTAGATGGGATATGGTCAGGGAGGGATGTGGTGGGGGCTCACAGGTAAGTATGCAACATGTGGCAAGGTTTGTGGGGGAAGGCAAGGCAACAGAGTGTTAGTTGCGCAGCAGATAGCAGGTGTGGAAACAGGAGGGTTTGGAGATGATAGACCTAAGTGGACAGAGATGGAAATCAGACTTACAGACTCTCTCTCAGGTTCGCTCTCTCAGCTTTCCCACACTCAGCAGCCATGCAAGCAATGCTAGGGACATGCTGCAGGTGGCACTTATTCATCCTTTATAGGTGATCTAAGTCTCATCATTCATCTTGCATTGCCTGTACATCAACATGCTATCTAAAATCAGCGATAGCGGTTGAGGACCCTGCACAGCCCATGACACACCCCTGTACTACCCCTGACATGTCTTTAGCCATCCTAGCCTTTTTTTCTGGCTTAATCATTTTGCTCAAACTTTTCTAAAATGCTTCTTTAGACATATTGGGGGCTTAAATGTTGATGTCTCCCAATTCAGACTTTGTAGAAATTTGACAGAAATAAAGAATAATGAAGGAATAATTAGAAGGAGTTAAGTTTGGGGCAGGACAATGAAAAGCTAAAAAAATCCATAGGTAGCAATATTCAGCTTCTAGATGGATACTTTATGTGTTTAATTTGAGCCTACTAAAGGCCTATACTAAATGGATAGCACAGCAACCTAAATAGATAGAGGTGCAGAATATAGAAATTAAGGCAAAGCCATACCCAGCACAGACATTCAACTTAATCTATATATTGAGTACCACTATCCAAATACTATTAGATAGGACTTTGTATTTATACTTCAAGATATCAATAATCACAAACGTACTCTTACTTTCTTCAGTTGCCAGCTGCTCTCATAGGAGCTGCATCACTGTTGGCAGAGTCCGCAGCATCCTGTATTTAGTCTTAAGACCCTCTCATGTTCAGGCAGAATTGCAACCATCTGCTAGAAAGAGATGTTTTGTGAGTCAATAGGGCCTTAGAATCAGCTCACATTACAAAGTCCCTAGACTTCTATCCAAAAATCCATAGTAGTAAGCCTCTTCCGCATAGCTAATCATTTCTATATATCATATCACTGTTAGGTCATGCTTCTTATGAGCTCCCAGCTTTATAATGCCTCTGTCACACTTGAGGCAGGTGAGCCCTTAGGCCATGGTTGAGTTACCACTACCCACCTGGCCCGAAGGCTTAGGGGGCTACAACCAGTGACCCCAATGGACCCAGGAACAGGTGTATCCCTTGAAAGAGCTCAGGACTGGGGAATGGCCTGAACAATCAGGACCAGGGGAAGCAGGAACAAGACTGGTGATACTGAAATAAGATGGAGAACAATGAAACCGGACTGAAGACACTGGAACAAACTGGAGAACACTGGAACCGGACCGAATACACTAGAACAAATTGGAATCAGACTGAAGATCACAAGGACAGGACTGAAGATACTGGAACAAGCTGGGAATCATAGGAAAAGGAGTTAAGACACTGGAATGAACTGGAGACCACTGGAACAGAACTGCATTAGGCACAGCAGGAAGACCTGTTGCAAAGGCATCATAGGGAGGGCCAAGGATCCCTTAAATGGACTTGTGACAGTGACATCATCAGTGAACACCCTAATACCTCTCCTGCTGCCGGCCCTTTTACTACTGGCCCATTGTGCATGTGCGCCTAAGGGAACCGGCTGGCACCAGCATCATGCAGGAGAAACTTGCGTGGGTAGGATGCCCCAGCACAGCGGGACCGCAGCACCACATCAGACCCTGACATTCCCAGAGGCCATGAGGTATGTCTGGGCTCAGTTTCTATTTTGTCAATTACCAACCATGTGAGCAGTAGTTGTGAGGGAATGATCAAGGGCACTTTGAAAAACCACACGTGTCATAGTTGTATCTATGTGTACAATTTTTATCTCCTTTCTTGAGTGGCCTTGACTCAGGGCCATTCCTCAGAAGGCCAGAACTGAGAATAGACCAGCTGTAAAACAGTCCATTTTGTAGTACTTTTAAGATTCAAGCATGCCTGATTACGTATATCCTATAGTAATTCCTGGTTTCTCCTGACCCTGACCTTGCTTCAAACTATCCTATTTGGTGCCTCTTGTTTGTTCCTATTAGATTTCATTCCAGGTCCATTCAATTAGTAGCTGAAAAGGCTACCTTGTCTCCTCTGAAAAAAATGATTTGCTTTTTTTCAGGGATTAAGCTTTCAGTTATCGGATCACTATTTCATTTGATAAAGGGATGAACAGGGATGCTTAAAGGTCTTAAAGGTACAAAGGGGGAGTCTCCTGTTCAAGTATCCTGGCCATTTTGTTTTCTATGGGCTTTGAATTTTAGAGAGAAGTACTTAAATGTGGCCTGTAGAGCACTGGTAACCAAAGACGTTTTTGCAGGATTGATGCAATGTGATCATATTACTTGTAGCCTTGTAATAAATTTGCTGAAGCATTCTGAATTAGAAGAACCTGGAACAGATCTTTCATTGTGATGCCACTGTACAGCACATTACAGTAAGCCAGCTATAATGCTATCATGGAATGAATTACTGCAATCAGGCTCCCCCATCTCATGGTTTAGACAGAATTTGCATAGTCATCACAGAATACAGAAGCAGCTTTCACAGTTACCTGATTTTGAGTGATTTGGTTGATCTTAGAGGGAGTTCAATGATTCCAAAAGGAATTTTGAATTAGCTTCTTAAATTTCACAGAAGAATCAAGCTAAGTTGGTTGCTTCTTGCTCACTCCTAAATAGCTGTGAGATTTAAGTTACATTTGTAGCTTAGAGGTCAATCTGGTTTAAAAATGGTGTTGTCACTTAAGAATGAGCAAAAACAAAGTTGTGTTTGTATTTCATATGGAGCTGACAGGCACTATTGTTAAAAACGGTGTGGATATCAGCAGGGTTCACTGCCCACCCTCGGTCTGGAAAAGTTGATAAGAAAATTGCATCAAATGTTCCACCATTCATAAGTAATAATAGGTTAGTTAAATACTAGAAGCCATATGGGCAAGTTGTGTGTGCTGTTCATCCTGTAAAAGCAAGCTTTAAGAAGAGAGGACAGAGCCATGTTCTGTCTTTCAGAGACAAGTACAGATGATTTTAAACAACAATAACACTGGAACTTAAAGTACATTCACTGTGAAGCTTGATTATATCAATTATAGGATCATTTCCTCTACTCCAAAAATGAGATGTTTCTCTTGTGGTGATTGAAGGCATAGGAAAAATGACTTTCCATTTTCACCGAGGAAGAAACAAACTGTTGATAAGCCCCCTGTAGCAGTGACTGCACCCCGTTTGGAGAGGAAGAGGCTGATACAAAAACACCTGAGCCCATAAATTTAGGTACATACAGTAAGTTAGGTTAATATATGTTCCCCTATTTTTAGCCAGACATTGGGGCCCTTTTAACAAGCTGCTGGAGGGCTACCATGGACTTGGTGCGCGGCAGTTGGAGACTATTGCCAAGCTACTGCGGAAGCCTGGCAGTAGCGCCTACTCCCACTCTGTGGCATTTCTGGTGCCTAAAAAATTATTCATAATTTTTTTTACCACCGGGTTAGCACAGGAGCCCTTAATGCCTCCTAAATAGGAGGCAGTAAGGACTCACCTCAGAAATGGTCGTACGGCAAATGTTACACTTACTACACCGCCATTTCCATTTTTTTAAAGTCCTTTTACTGGTAAAGGTAAAAGGAAGCCCCTGCACATGGCAAACTTGCACGCTGACCCCACCACAGGAGTCCTTTTATCGCTGCCCGCTGTCTGGTAAAAGAACCCCTTAGGAACCTACGGGGTCCTTTTAAGAAGCTGTGGCAAAAGGGGACCTACACTGATGTCGGCACGTGTTTTTGATATGTGCCAAGGCCCCCTTTTACTGCAGCGGGTAAAAGGCATGGGTTTTTATTTTAAGAAATGGATGTGTGACAAGTGAAACACTTGTCGCACACCCATTTCAGGTGGATGCACTATAAATATTTCTGTAGTGCCGGAAATCGCTCGCACTGGGGGATGGAACTACCGCCTTTTAGCAAGCGGTATGCCCGTGTTGGGATTACCGCGTCTTTGTAAATGGGGCCCTAAGTATTTAGCTGAAAATTCTCCTAAATTTAGTTTAAAAGTTATATTCCAAGATTTCGGCCTAACTTTAGTTTACCTATGTTTAGGAGCCTAATCTAAAGGGATATTTACTAAGCTATGGCCAAGCTGCTAGCACAGATGGTAGTATACATTTTATTTTTGTTACATTTGTACCCCATGCTTTCCCACTCATGGTAGGCTCAATGCGACTTACATGGGGCAATGAAGGGTTAAGTGACTTGCCCAGAGTCACAAGGAGCTGCCTGTGCCTGAAGTAGGAATTGAACTCAGTTCCTCAGGACCAAAGTCCACCACCCTAACCACTAGGCCACTCCTCTAGTGGCTACCATACATGCTAAAATAAGCCAGCATGTAATCCTAAGCTAGCTGTTTAGATAGATGACCCTACTGTTAGTCCTGTGAGAATAATGCTAGGGGGTCATAGGCACCATTTTGAACCTTGTGCAGCTCAAGGGCCTGAGTGAAGGGGTACTGTAAAATGTACATTTAAAAGAGGCAGTTAACAGAGAAAAAAATTTGGAATAAGAAAATAATAATCATCATCATATAAATTGAAGTCAGGTCCTAGACATGTAAGTGTTGGTTAAAACAGTTTTTCCCAAGTGCAGCCCAGGATATCCACAAAGAATATGCATGAACTTGATTTGCATGCACTGCCTCCATTATATGCAAATCTCTTTCATGCATATTCATTGTGGATATCCTGAAAACCTGATTAGCAAGGGGTACTCCAGAACTGAACTTGGGAAACACTAGGTTAAAACATTGTGTTGATGAGTAATCCATTTCAGGATTATTCTGAAACCATTTTGGGGAGGAACCAAGACGGCTATATGAGCAGAGATGTTCCTGATGTGCTCCACAAACTCTTAGCTTGCCTTCCAGATTGGGAACGCACAAGGACTGTGTAAAAACATATATTCTGCTGACCTTAAATGGAAATGCTGCTAGTTCACTAGATTTAGCATTTGCATCAAAAGACAGGGGGCCTTAGATGGTATTGGTAGCCAGAGCTGAGGAACTGGTCAATTAAATTCTGATCCATAGTGAAAGTAAGGTTTAGCTGTGAGCAGAGAAGTGCACCTACCCACCCCCACCCCCCTTCAGGTCTGACAGCCAGCAGCTATAGCCTGTCGCAGCATGTGAGTGATAGAAATGCCTCAGTGGTAACTTGAATGTGGTTTAGAAGTTCAGAGTAGTTGCTTGGTTCAGTGTTTCCTGAAGAGTCTATATATACCCTGGGTCAGCTTGCTACCTCCTTTGAAAAGGAAGCTATGGAGAGGTGGGATTGGGAGAATCCTGTATTTGTTGACCCCAGAACTCAAACCAGGGAAATCTTATGTAAGCTGGTTACAGACCCTGTTTATACTAATTTTGTTTTCTGTTAGTTTGCAAAAGTGATTTTGGACAGTTTGGGTTGGGGATAGAGAAATCCATTATACAACTTACTGATGGTGTTTTCAGCTGCATTAGTAAAACTGGAAGACTATGTGGATGGAATTGGCCCAGAAAATGTTAAATTAGGACCAAAGTTGCTGAGATAGGGAACCAAATTGAGGATTTGGTATGATAGTGCACAGAATAAAGATCTTGGAGTTATACAGTATGAACTGGAAATATTTGAAAACTATACTAACAGAATTAATTTATGGATTTTGAACTTCCCCCATCAGGGCTGATATCTCCAATGGATATGCTTGGGAGATTTTATAGAGTGGTGCTCCAGGTTGCATTAGAATCTATTCCACCTATTACTATAAGTACATATTTACCCCAGAGTTCAATGGAGGAAAAGGGATAAGTGGAGATAAGATTATACCGATTTGGGCGACCCTGAGAGAAGGACGCCCATCTCCCGATTTGTGTCGAAAGATGGGCAACCTTCTCTTTCGAAAATAAGCCTGCAAGTGATCAGTGCAATCTATAGAATGCTATCAGTTGTGCGTGTTGCACCACAGACTTAGACACGCATATCTACTCCAGCTATTGACTTGTTGTAAGTAGGTGCACCTAACGTTTGCCATACCAATGCAGCTTTGTGCTAGTATTCAATAATGGCTTAGGTATGCTCTTAATCTGTTATGAGGCATGGTGAGTTGCAAAGCATTAAACTGGACATGTGCCCAATTTACACGCACACCTTAATTGAGTAATGAGCCAATCAGTGCTGATAATTGGCAGAGCCTTAAGGTTTTTCTAGCTAACAGGCAATGTTATTTCTTTAGAGACAAACATTGTGTTTATATAACAATGTTTATTAAGTTGCAGGTTGTGAAGTATGTTTGCTATGATCTCAAACAGCTGCATAATTTTATTCAACACAGAATTCCTTTTTGATTTGTTGATTTTTGTTGTCACTTGATTTTTTGGCATTTGGTGAATCAGGATTAAGCCTGTGCCTGCTCTAATTCTTTCAGTTTTATTTCTTATCTATGGCAGATAGCTTCATTTCTTTTTATGTCGTGCCTCCTTTCCCCTATGTGGTGTCTTATAAATGAGTCTTTTGTCTGTCATTATCATGGCACATGATTTTTCTCTGGAGTTTTTCTTGTTTATTTATTATTATGTTTCTTGCTCTGAAGCTCATTGCATTTCTTTATGCAAGAGTTTATCTTATTTATATAACTGAAAGCTTTCATTAAATATACATTTTTTAAGTAGAAACTGTTTCAACTGAGAATGATCACAAGGGATTAAAATGCATTTCAGTACATTTCAGATAAACTGTTAAAATACCAGTGAAAGAAAATCTGATAGGAAAGAACCTGTAATTGACAGTTTGCCTTTGGTCACACAAACTTCTGCTCATAAACAATCCAGTCCAGAGACTGAATATTAGAAAGTAACTAAAGAAAACAATCCTTAAAACTCAGATAAAGACCTAACAGTTATAATAAATATTACACTTGAGCCCTTCTATGTCATTTTCCCCACACAGTGTTTTGTTTTCAGGTTTATATTGGGTTCTCTGGTTTCAGGTTTATTGGGTTTTTGCTTTGTGTGAACTTAGAATATCAACACAATATGCAATAAAATATATATAGTGAAAGAAACAGGAATTTTCTTTGCCTTTCCTTACTGGAGGGAATCCGCAAACATGCCTTTTCCGGAGATGCGAAGGCGGTAGAACGAGAGGACATGAAATGAGATTGAAGGGGGGCAGACTCAAGAAAAATGTCAGGAAGTATTTTTTCACAGAGAGTAGTGGATGCTTGGAATGCCCTCCCGCGAGTCTCCCACTTTCAAATTATCCCCAGTGATTTCTAGGTTACTGGGACTACATTTCCAGTGGTCCCACAGTTCCCAGAAAGCACTCGCAGACCCAATACACAAACCACCAGGATTCTTTATCAGTCCAGATAGGCAGAACAAACAAACAAATGTGTTTGTTCTCAGAACTTGGAACAGTGGACCAAAAAAAAATATGCAAAACAGTAACAAGTAACTGAAAAAAATGGAGATCTCTCTCTCTCTCTCTCTCTCTCTCTCTCTCTCTCTCGCTCTCTCAAGCAACAGCCAATCACAGACCAGAAGAGTCAAGTTTCATGCACTTCCTATTATCTGTGTGCCAACTAAAAGAAAGAGAAGTTAGTACTCTAACAGTTTTAAGCAAAAACATGCACCAGCAGGAGAAATACACTTCAAGCATAATTAAGACAGGAAAATATTTAATACAATCTTAAAAGACAATGTTTCTTCACAATTGGCATTTGCACTGTTAATTCACAAACATTTTTTCCACTAAAAGAAATGAATCATCACACCAACTTCAATGTGACACAATATTGGCCACAGCTTTAAAAGTGTTCAGTTCAAAACAAAACAAATTAACAGTCAGCATTAATTATTCTTTAATACCCTCCCAGAATAGTTTTCCCTATCTGCCTTCCCTCAAACACTAGCTAGTCCTAGCTCTCATCAGCCCAAACATTTTCAAAGATATTATCTATACACTCACCACAAAGTCCTGCGGTGATGCCAAGCCTTGACCATGAGCTGGGAGAAAAAACAATTACCTCTACACCTTCATTGTGCCCAATACCCAACCAAAACCTGCATCTGGTCCAAAATTACCCTCTCTTTTCCACCAGCTGTAACTGCCCTCTACACCCATCCATTCCGTACAACCCATAAAAGCTTGAACACACCTTCATTAAGCATTCAAAATCCTCAATAGGAGGACAGGGTGGGACAAAATTCTCACATAGTCCCATCCACCGAACTTCATCCTCTCAATACCTGGAAATCTTAAAAATACTTTTCCCACCCACTAAATTAGCGCAATAACCATAAGCCCTCACTTGTCTGCCCTTTCCCTTGCCTTCCTATCCAACCATAATCACCATCCCTACTTCTTATCACTAACACATTCCTACTAATACCTCCCTCCCCCAACACCCCTTACTGTCCCTTTCCTTGACTTCCTGCTGTGCCTTAGGAGTCAAGCTCAGCCACATTAAATGCCCTCAGTCAAGTTTTCTGAGGGCATTCGGTATCTGTTATTTAAATACTTTTACTTCTGTACTTGTCTATTGTCTATGTTCAATTTATTCTTGCTGTATAACAATTTGAGTTAAATTATTTTTTAATATGACTGTGCAGCAGATACCCTGCTCCTGTTCTGAAACAAGCTGTATCTGTAACCAAGTCCTTGGACCTCTCATTGGCTATGGTCTAATGTTTATAATTATATATCTATTGCAACCCATGGCATCTCCCTCTCTCTCTTAGTACTACTACTCCTAGATTCCTTGGATAGGTTTCTGGATGGTCTGGTGAGAGTAAAGGAGACATCTTTTAGGTAAGGTTTTACTATACTTTCTTTTTCATCCATGCCAGTTCAGAATGGTGGGATGTACAAAAGCCCTTTGCATCTGTGGCGGGAATAATCCATCAGACTCATCAAGACTGATATTCTAAAGGCAGCTTGCATTTTGGCCACCAGGTCCAGTCTATGGTGTTGGTTGGGGCTCTAATCAAGTGTACATTCAAGGCCTTTAGAACGTTGTATCTATGTGAATCATATACCACCGTGATGGTCTTTCTTATCCATTCAACCAAAGTGGCTTTCAAAGCCACTACACCTCTTTAGGGACAACCAAAAAGAGCAGAAAGCTGTTAGTATTTCAGAAAGTTTCAGTTATCTTCATATATCTACAAAGTGTTCTCCTAACATCCAGGAGATGCAGCATAATGTTAGGTTGCTTGTGGTAAAGGTGGTTAGCTTAGTGGGGTTTAAAAAAGGTTTGGATGACTTCCGAAAGGAAAAGCCCATAAACCATTATTAAATTGACTTAGGGAAAATCCACTGCTTATTTCTGGGATAACTAGCATAAACCTTTTTCAGGATCTTGCCAGGTATTTGTGACTTGGATTGGCCACTGTTGGAAACAGGATACTGGGCTTGATGGACTTTTGATCTGTTTGCAGTGTGGCAATACTTATGTACTTCATACATCAAAAGATTAGGGAATCAATTGTCTGATTGAAATGGAAGAGCTAAACTACCTTCACCAAGAAGGATGGTGCAATATAAAAAAAATCACTTTATCCTTAACTATTATCAGATATGATTCTCAAGAGTTGAAGATGTAGAGCTGGTGTAATAGCTATCAAGATAATGACCTTCATTGAGATATCCTCAAAACTTGCTGCACTGAGAGCAAACGTAGGCTCTCCTAGAGCATTTAGGATTAAATCAGGTCCCATAGTGGCAACACCTGTCTTAGAAGAGACCTAATATGCTTGGCCCATCACAAGAAACACACAATCTTCCTTTGTGCTAGCAGGGAAACTAACTGCGAGCCCTTTATAAAATGCAATGGCTGAACAATGTATCCCAAAGGAGTTACATGCCAGGACCCTGTTAAGCCCACAGAATGCCAAGTGAGGAATACTTGCCACATAGCATGAGCCCAAGACAAACAGTATGACATCAAAAATGATTTATTGAGCTAAATATGTTTCAGCTCCTGCCTGCATCAAGTAATTAATGATCTGCTTAAAGCACTAGTTGTGTGAAAAGAAGATGGTCAGTAATCAATTATCATCATAGATCCTATTCCACTAATTATGGAGCATACGTTGTATTAAAAGAAACTGAAAAAGCCTTTTTTGCCAGTTAAATCATTTTGAGTATTGGGCCAACTGTATTTATTATTTTAATTTGTCTTTGGTGACTTTATTGGTTGAATTTATGGTATAGCACCTGCAGTATAGGAACTAGTCTTGCCTTATTTGAACCCCAGGAATCAGATATTATTGGGAGAGGGGAGAAAACCTAGGAAAAAGGGTGGGGGCTTTTATGAAGGTCTGTGGTATGGAATTATGCTGCTATGGGTAAGGGTTGCCTGTAAACAAAATAAACGAAAAACAAATAAAATGTTTTCTTTTATTTCATATCATTTGGAAAATGAAAAAAAATGTCACAGGAAATGAAACTGGCATTTCATTTATCATTTTAATTCAAGGTATATCCCTAGAGAATATTATCAATAAATGGCATTGAAAAACCACCAATTGGTGTCCACTTTATCTAAAGAGAAAAAAGAGCTTTCCTTTTGTTCCTTTTCTACACTGGACTGAAATCTTTCTTTGACTTCCTTCTCTTAAAAGTATCATAACAATATTACAATTATATGTTTCTGTTCCTTGCTGATAAGAGAAAATAAAATGTCATGGTGCTATCCAACTTTCTCAGCAGGCAAACAAAATTATCTGTCTTAAGGAAATGGAATCTCAAACTGAAACATAGGGATTTACCCAATTTGCAATGTTGAAAGTTCTTGGAAGTGCTTGAATACAAAGTCATTTCTATTTCAATAGATATAGGAACAATCTGGGATTATTTTGTATAAAATGTGTAAATTATGTAGACATAATGGTAATGTTACATAAATCTTATATGTTAATAGCATATTTTTGTAAAAATCAGATTTTTCAGTAGCAGATTTCTGTTCATCTTTTATTTCTGGTGTAACTAGACAAAAGTTCAGCGAAATAAGGTATAAATACTAGTACTGAGCTGAAATGAGCTTAACTAACTAAAAAACCTTAAGAAACCATTGGTATGTGATATCGAGTTAGTGAAAGTGGAGAAAAAGACCTCAGTAGTCAACGCGTGGCAGCAGAACAATAAATGCACTCAATGCCCAGATTTCTCTGACTCCGTTCTTATCATTGGTCAAAAAAACTCCACTGTGTGTCAATAAAGGTATGTTATGACCAGTTGTAAATGAAAAACTTGAATGGTCTAAGTCATATTACTTGGCATATGATTAATCCTGAGATATTACTTAGCATTTACATTTGCCCGTGATGTTACTTAGCTTTTAAGTTTGCCCAACGGGGCTCTCCGTTTCACTCTGTATTTGAGCTTCTTCAGGGGGCCAAGTAACTTGTGGCAAGTCACGATGCCTGAAACCAGAACAATATCACAGAGTTATTACCTTGTTGTTTGTGGTGAAAACACGTTCTTGTGAATAACCACAACCACTAACCTTACAAAATGGCGTCCACTATTCTTGTGACACCGGCAGTGAAAGCACAGACCGGAAGGAGTAATGGGATATTTAAATCATAAGTCAGATAGACCTGCTCATAATTGCCTTAATGTGATAAGTGTATGGTGAGATATTACAAAAAACTTGTAAATCAAAGAACATGTAAATTAGAAAAATGCAGACCATTCTATTTGCATATTCAGTCCACGTGGTTCTATGGGCTGTAGTATGTATATCCATTTTTGTTCTTTTTTAATCAAAATCTTGTCTCTGTCTCTCCTTCTGATATTGTGTGGGACGTAATCAATTGCGAAGCACCTTAGAGACTCAAAATCGTGTTTCAAGAGTAATAGTGCATGTTTTACAATGGTGGCACTTTTTGTGTCCACCAATGACTGAATGATTTGTCAAAGGAGGTAAATTAGCTGGGCTAATGATTTCTTTCAGATTACGCGTTCTAGAGAAAGCTATTCTTATATGCTGATCATGTAAAATGGCATGGGACTGCATAATCCAATTGTGTTTTATGATTCTTCTCATGCCATCCCCTCCTTTGGGGAATTGGACTATAAATGTGTTAACATCATTTAAATCTGCTTGAAATAGACTTCCTGAGCCAGTACATCAATTTCTATCTCTGGCCCACTTCAAACTAGGCTAAAAGCCCACCTTTTTGATGCTGCATTTAACTCCTAACCCCTATTCACTTGCACAGTACCCATGTATTTTTTATCATTCCCGCATCCCTTACTTGACCTGTTTGTCTGTCTTGATTAGATTGTAAGCTCTTTCGATCAGGGACTGTCTCCTCAGGTTCAAGTGTACAGTGCTGCATACATCTAGTAGCACTATAGAAATAAGTAGTAGTAGTAGCAAAGCAACTAAGTGCTAATCTGTAAGGATGTATGCAAGTAGGGTGGGGGACAATTTTGATATTGGGCTAGATTCTATATGTAGCACCTAAAAATTACAAGTGGAAAAAATAGCATATTATCTAAAGAATGTATACATTTTATAGAATAGGCCTACATTTCCACAGGGTATATAGAATACGATGAGTGCTGGTCGATGCAACTAAATTTAGTTGTACTCAATTACACCGACTAAAACCTGGTGTAAATCCCAATGCCTAAATTAGGTGCAGAGTGGGTTTATTCTGTAACAACACACATAGATTTTAGAAATGTCCATGACCCGCCCATTCCACGCCCATAACCATGTCCACTTTTCAACTATGTGACTTAAAATTTATGCGCACCATGTTACAGAATACACTTAGATAGCAGTGTGCGTAAATTCCAATGAGTGCTGATTATTGCTTCTTAACATGCAATTATCAGCACTGATTAGTTTGTTAACTAATTAAGTTATGCACATTTTTATGGAATATGCTTTGATTTCTGCAAGGAAATCTCAGCACGATATAGGGATCATTTGGCAAAAATGTCCAGATTGAGACATTTAAAGAAACATATAGCTCACAGCCATAACTGAACCAGAAAAGCATCTACATTTCTGGTTCAATTATGACTTTGAGCTAGATGTTTTTATGCTCAACACATCTATCTGTAATTACCATTTCTGGGAAAAAAAAAGTCCCTGGGAAAAACAAGCCATAGGGATGTTTGTCTAGCAGCATTCCTATTAAATTGGCCATATGGACATCCAAGCAGTGCATAGGGGCAGCCTTGTGGTCAGTGTAGTGGACTTTACATAAAAAGGACCCAGGTACAAATTCCACCTATAGACCTTCATAATGTATTGTGAGCACTCTAGTAGAGAAAACCTACTGTACCTAAAGGTTCACTACAATAAACCTCAGGCTCATTTATATATTTAGGTACATGAGCTTTTCTATGTTCCAGGAGGGCTCACATATTTGTGCTGAAAGTAAAGAGTTAAAGTGGGAATTGAACCTGGGTCCCATTGCTCCACTGCATTGACCACTTGCATGCTGCTTTCTTAAGAATGGACATAATATCTAGAGCTATCATAGAGCTTGGTAACTACCGTCACTGTTAAATCTTTAGGGATGTGAGGGGGTCAGTGACCCCTAGGAGGTTAAGAGGGGGTTCATGACTTAATCCCTCCAGTGGTCGACTGGTCAGTTAGGGCACCTTTTTGTGACTTAGTTGTGACTGATATAGGTCTAGATAAACATATACCTCTTTTTTTTTCTCTGGACATTTCTTTTTTCTGTTCCATTATCACTAAAAAACATCCAGATTTTAAGACCACCCACCAAAAACAGGCCTTTGAAATGCCTCCTTGTGATTTAAACGAACCGCGGAATTAAACATCCCAATTCTGAATTTAGAAAATTCCGACTTAGATGTTTTGGTGAGAAAAATGTCCATCTGCCACTTTGTGCTACTTTTGACACATTTTTCTTTTTTTAAAAATGAGCACCCTAGTGTGTAAATGCTCAAGGGAATTCACATGGGCAAAGCATGGTCGAGTCATGGGCAGTGCTACTACTTATGTATGCAACTTAGAGAATACTGTAAGTTATGCATGTTCTTGTCATATTTGGGCACCTGCGTTTATACCAGGTCTATGGTAACTGTGGGCACATAAATTTTAAGCATTCTAATGTTGGATTATACTAGTATTCTAAATTCCACGCAGAAATCAAAGCATATTCCATAACAATGTGCACAACTTAATTAGTTAACAAACTAATCAGTGCTGGTAATTGCATGTTAATAAGCAATTATCAGCACTAATTGGTATTAGAATTTACACAAACTACTGACTAAGCATATTCTGTAACATAGTGCTCATAAATTCTAAGTCACATAGTTGAAAAGAGGACCTGGTTATGGGCGTGGAATGGGCGGGTCATGGACATTTCTAAAATCTATGTGTGTTACAGAATAAACCCACTCTGCACCTAATTTAGACATTGGGATTTACACCAGGGTTTAGTCGGTGTAATTGACTGCAACTAAATGTAGTTGCATGGACCAGCACTCATCATATTCTATATACCCCGTGGAAATGAAAGCCCATTCTATAAAAGTTATGCATTCTTTAGAGAATATGCCAAGGTGCTATTTTTTCCATGTGGAATTTTTTGTTCCATATATAGAATCTAGCCCATTATCAAAATCGGTTATCCAGATGCCTCTATAGAATAAGCTCTCACTGTACAGCACTGGGCACCTACAAGGAGACACCTACTTATAGAATTGCCCTCTTAGTACTTGTGTTTATTAGTCCACTAGTTTTTACAGGAGCAATGATATTTAAGGCTTTCCACACCATTACATCTCATTGTCCTGCCGCAATAGTCTTTCCAACCAAACTAAATTCATCACATAAAGCAACTCAATTTAATTCAAGTAATTCAGGGTCCCTATTATTTCTCTAAGGTCTGTCACCTTATGTCAGGACACCTAAAATAGAGGATCTTCAGCCTAAAGATCATTAAATAATGGTCAGACCATGGAACAGAATCTACCTCTAAATCAACAATCTTTTTAAGCTGCTTGAATGCATTTGCTGAAAACACAAGGTCCAAAATATGCTCATCTATATGCAAAGCCCTACTAACCAATTGATCAAAGCTTAACATTGCTATTTCTTGAGAAAGCATAAGTCAATCAATGAAAAGATTGAAATCACCAAGTACAATAGAAAAGTTGTTATCAATATTCAGTGCACAATCCACAGTCAGTAAGGGATCTATTACAGTAGGTACAATGACATGATAAACAAGGCATAACCCTAAAAAAAAACTTTACAGGTTAAGCATTAAACTTCACAGTTGTGAACACTGATTATATCAGCTTAAATAAAAGTTAAGAATCTCTTAATAGCAACTTATGTTCTAGTCTCTCCCTCTTTATAACCCTGGTTTTATAGGAAAACATAACCGGTTTAGTACAAAATCAGCCTCTAATCAAATCTCTGTAACACATAATACATCAAGCTTCAAAGTTTCAAAAAAGTCAAATATAATAGACATCATATATTCCCACAGACCTTGCATTTATAGGAGAATTTAGATGGAGTTTGGGAAGAAGTAAGAGTAAACAAAGCTCCAAAAAAGATCTGTGTAAGAATTTCAAGTGCTGGGAGTTAGCCAGTGTGTAACGTCCTCTGCCTGTAATTGCAAGAATATTAAGAGATGTCAAATCAACACATCCTGCATGAAGGAACACAAAGACGAGGGTTCGCTTGGTGCTTTGTTTGGTGGTGCACCTTTAGAGAGATGCATTGCAGGTGGAGCATTACTTACTATTTCTTTTATTCGGTCAGCATGGGAAAGCACTTCTTGACATCAGAGGAGGGGCGTGAAAAAGAGGCACACTTCCTTGAGATCACAGGAAAAATTGTACAAGATGACTAGCACAAGGTATTTATTTATTTAAAACATTTATATCCTGTGCAATCCATTATTGCCCTAAATGGGTTACAGTAACCATTAAAGGAAATGAGAAAATAGCACCACCAAGACCAAAAATCCAAGATGAAATTTCAAGGGTTTACTGAGAAACAATGCCCAATGAGGCCACATTTTGCCTAAACATGTTTTATCAGGGATCAGTGAAGGATGTAAAGCACAATAGCAGCACAGCAAAAGTCTTCAAACGCAGAAGATATAAAAATAACCATGAAATGGTGGCGGCATTTCTCACCCCCGGAATGCAGCCTGTTTAGGTGAAATGTGGACACATCGGGCACTGTTTCTTAGTAAATCCTTGGAATTTCATCTTGGACTTTTTTTTTCATGCTATTGTCTTATTTCCATCATGAGTGTGATAGTACATGCCTCTCTGTTTGTGTTCAACATCGCTAAATATGACAAATTTTGTTATTAAGTCCCTTTTGTACATAAACCTGCAGATTCTATAAATGGTATGCAAATTTCTGTGTGCAACATTGTCCACTATCCTGAAAGGCATGTGCAACTAATTGCCTAATGAGCTAATTAGCACCAATAATTAGGTGTTAAAGATCAGTTATTGGTGTTAATTGGCAACAAATGGTTTTGTGCACACATCTTGCTAAGATCTGCATGCAAATATTATAGCATGCAACTCAAAATGGGGTATGGCCATAGGAGGGGCATCCACTAAATATGCATGCAGTATCCACTCCTAAATTATGCACCAAGATTTACACCAGGTTTCATTTGGTATAAATCCTCACACCTAAAGATTAGCACAAAAATTGGATCTAAGTACTATTCTATAAATGGCACCAAACTCAGAGCACCGTTTAAAGAATAGCAGTCTGTGAGGCCCTGCGCTAGTGGTGGGGACATTTTTGTTGCACGCTGAGGCCCTTTCTACTGCAGCAGGTTAAAAAGCAGAAAAAAATAAGACATGGCCATGTGGGGGGCGCACTTACCGCCACAAATTGATGTGGCAGTAAGGGCTTCTGTGCTGGGTAGTGTGTGGCGCTGTCCAATACCGACAGGTAAACCCTTGTGGAAATACTTTTTGAATATTTTGCTAGAACCGGAAATGCTGTGCACTGGGGGTGGAACTGTGTGGGGCCAGCAATTTTAAGTGCTGTTTTACAATGTCATGTACTGAATCTAGTTCAAAATGTTATTCACATAAGTTCCCAACAACTTCCACTATATGAAGACTAACCATATAATGACTCGAGTTGCTTACGTTAAATCTCTACCTGTCGTACACTGCTTTGGGTGAAGCTCTTCATAAAGGAAGTTAATAAACAACTGTATTAATAGTAATGTGCATTAAGGATACAGCTATATAATCATTGTTATAACTGGGAAATTCAGTATTCAAGTAAGAATTATATAGATGCAAATAGCATATTTACTATGTATATTATAAGTAATCTTAGAAATGAATACTTTTCGATAAGCATACAATATATGTGGTCATATATTCAAAGGTCCATCAAGCCCAGCATCCTGTTTCCAACAGTGGCCAATCTAGGTCACAAATACCCGGCAAGATCCCAAAAAAGTACAAAATATTCTATACTGCTTATCCCAGAAATAGTGAATTTTCCCAAAGTCCATTTAATAATGATCTATAGAATTTTCCTTTAGGAAGCCATCCAAACCTTTTTTAAACTCTGCTACGCTAACCACATTTACCACATTCTCTGGCAATGAATTCCAGAGTTTAATTACACGTTGAGTGAAGAAACCTTTTCTCCGATTCATTTTAAATTTACTACGTTGTAGCTTCATCGCATGCCCCCTAGTCCTAGTATTTTTGGAAAGTGTAAACGGATGCTTCACATCTACCCTTTCAACTCCACTCATTATTTTATAGACCTCTATCATATCTCCCCTCAGCCACCTTTTTTCCAAGCTGAAGAGCCATAGCCGCTTTAGACTTTCCTCATAGGGAAGTCGTCCCATCCCCTTTATCATGGTCAACTGTACCGTTTCTAATTCCACTATATTTTTTTGAGATGCGGCGACCAGAATTGAACACAGTATTCGAGGTGCAGTCACACCATGGAGCGATACAAAGGCATTATAACATCCTCATTTTTGTTTTCCATTTCTTTCCTAATAATACCTAACATTCTATTTGCTTTCTTAGCCATAGCATCACTTCGCACTTGCTCACACTAAACGTCATCTGCCATTTAGATGCCCAGAGGGGCATAATCGAACGGGGCGCCCATGTTTTCCTCAGGGCGTCCTCACAGGATGTCCCGGTGAAGGGGCAGGGGAAACCGTATTATCGAAACAAGATGGGCAGCCATCTTTCGTTTCGATAATATGGTCGGGGACGCCCAAATCTCCACATTTAGGTCGACCTTAGAGATGGTTGTCCCCGGTTTTCGGCGATAATGGAAACTGAGGACGCCCATCTCAGAAACAACAAAATCCAAGCCCTTTGGTCATGGAAGGAGCCAGCATTCATAGTGCACTGGTCCCTCTCACATGCCTAGGGGGCACAGAAGTGGACTTCAGAAAAAGCTCCCAGGTGCATATCTCCCTTACCTTTGTGTACTGAGCCCCCCAAAAACCCACTCCTCACAACTGTACACCACTGCCATAGCCCTTAGGGATGAAGGGGGGCACCTAGATGTGGGTATAGTGGGTTTGTGGTGGGTTTTGGAGGGCTCATATTTACCACCACAAGTTTAACAGGTAGGTCTGGGTCTGCCTGCTTGAAGTGCACTGCAGTACCCACTAAAACTGCTCCAGCGCTTTCCCACTCATGGAGCTGGGTATGATACTTGAGGCTGGCGTAGAGGCTGGAAAAATATTAATTTTTTTTAGGGTGGGAGGGGGTTGGTGACCACTGGGGGAGTAGGGGAAGGTCATCCCCGATTCCCTCCGGTGGTCATCTGGTCATTTAGGGCACATTTTTGTGGCTTGTTCGTAAAAAAAAAAGAACCAAGTAAAGTCGGCCAAGTGTTCGTCAGGGACGCCCTTGTGTTAAGCACGCCCCAGTCCCGCCTTTGCTACGCTTCCAACACCCCCCAGTGAACTTTGGTCATCCCCGCGACGGAAAGCAGTTGAGGGCGCCCAAAATCGGCTTTCGATTATGCAATTTTGGGTGACCCTGGGAGATGGACGCCCATCTCCCGATTTGTGTAGAAAGATGGGCACCCTTCTCTTTCGAAAATGAGCCCACCAGTCTCCCAGTCTCGTAAGGTCCTCTTGTAATTTTTCACAATCCTCCCGTGATTTAATGACTTTGAATAACTTTGTGTTATCAGCAAATTTAATTACCTCACTAGTTACTACCTGTCATGTCTGTGGTCGTGACCCCTCACAGCCTCTCCCTGATTTCTGGGTGTCAGCTTCTGAGCTGGCTTCTGCCTATCCTTTCTGGAGTAGTTCTGTCTTTGGGAAGATCTGTTTCGGTTTCCTATCTCTGCCAGCCATTTTCTGGGTTGGATCAATGGCAGCAGCCATCTTGGATGGCTCAAGAGTCATAGCCATCTTGGATAGATCATATCATAGGAAGCCATCTTGGAGTAACAAGGACAGGAAGGAAGCCCATATTTGGTCCTTAGAGATCTCCTGTGGGAACAGCCTCCATAGTTACTCAGATTTGCTGCAGCTGCACCTCAGGTGTGGATGGGCTTTATTAATCACCTAGAGACTGCAGTCGGTGGCCTTGCATTGCGTCTTAGGCCCTGGTATGTGAGTGCTGGTGCACTTCTGCCTGAGGGACTTTGTCTGGACCTGATTCTGTTTTTGCTGGTTTCCTGTCTTTTGAACCTTTGCCTGGACCTGGACTTTGCTTTGTTTGCCGCCTGCCTATTGAATCTTTGCCTGGACCTGGACTTTGCTTTGCTTGCCGCCTGCCTTTTGAACCGTTGCCTGGACCTGTCTTCTGCTTGCTGGCTGACTGTCTAGAGACCTTGCCTGGATTTGCCAATACGTCTATTCTGCCTTGCTTCTGGTGTGGGGTGGTTTTGCCTGCCACTGCTGCTCCTCGGCAGTGGCCCAAGGGCTCACAAACCCAGTTCCTGTTTAGTAAACGTGACACTACCATCTCTAGGTCATTTATAAATGTGTTAAAAAAGCAGCAGTCCCAGCACAGACCCCTGGGCAACCCCACTAACTACCCTTTGACACGTTCCCTGTCTATGCAGAATATGGGCACCGGAGGATCGGACGGCCATCTTGGTTTTGGAATTCTTCCAGGTTTGGGCGGCCATCTTAGTAGGGGGCAGCTTAAGTTATGGCAGTGATCTTGGAGTAGGGCAGCTTCAGGAAGGAAGCCCATATTTGGGCGTAGGGTGTCACCGATGGGGGCAGCTATTTTGATTTCAGCTGTGCTAGTTTGGGCCTAATTTCTACACTAGACTCTGCCCTCAGTCCTTCCGTGCTTCAGCTTCTACTCAGTTCGCTGATTAGTTGCAGTGCTTTTGGATCTGCTATTGACTGCTACCTGGTATCGACCTCTGCCTGTCCCTGAAACTGCTACTGACCGCTGCCTGGTACTGACCTCTGCCTGTTCCTGGATCTGCTATTGTCTGCTGCCTGGTACTGACCACTGCCTGTCCCTGGATCTTCTGTTCTTTGCTGCCTGATCTAACCCTGTGGACTTTGTGCTGGACTTTGTTCTCTCTGCTGTTGGCTACCCGCACTCAGGGGCTCAACCCCTGGGGAACGGTAGGAGACACAGGGGGAACTCGGGGTTTTGACCGACAGCCCGGTGAGGGGTTTCCCTCATCGAGTACAAGGGCTCACCTCTCCTTGCAGAAAGCATTACACCCTTCTCCATTTTTTTTTGTTACATTTGTACCCCTCGCTTTCCCACTCATGGCAGGCTCAATGCGGCAGGCAATGGAGGGTTAAGTGACTTGCCCAGAGTCACAAGGAGCTGCCTATGCCGGGAATCAAACTCAGTTCCTCAGTTCCCCAGGACCAAAGTCCACCACCCTAACCACTAGGCCACTCCTCCACTCCATTTACTGACCATTTAACCCTACTCTCTGTTTTCTAACTTTTAACCAGTTTTAAATCCACAATAGAACACTAACTCCTTCCCATGACTCTCCAATTTCCTCTGGAGTCTTTCATGAGGTACTTTGTCAAAAGCCTTCTGAAAATCCAGATATACAATCTCAACCAGCTCACCTTTATCCACATGTTTGTTCACCCCTTCAAAGAAATGTAGTAGATTGGTGAGGCAAGATTTCCATTCACTAAATCCATGTTGACTTTAATCCATTATCCATGGATGGCTGCCATAACTTAAGCTGCCCCCTACTAAGATGGCCGCCCAAACCTGGAACAAGCCCAAAACCAAGATGGCTGTCCAATCCTCCGGTGCCCATACTCTGCATAGACAGGGAACGTGACAGTATCCTCCCCTAAAAGGCTCCCCTCTCTACCCCGGACCGGGTTTAGAGGGGTAACGGGAATGGAAGTCTCGGAGCAACTTGGGAGTGTGAATCTGGCTAGCTGGTTCCCAGGAGTTATCCTCCAGCCCATAGTGCTTCCATGCCAAGAGATAGTATAGGTGTCCGTTCTTAAAGTTTGAGTCCAGGATGTCTTGTACTTCGAACTCTGGCTCCGAGGATACATCCAGGACTGGCCCTGCTTTGGGTGCAGAGTGCCACTTAGAAGATACAAACGGTTTGAGTAAGGAGATGTGGAAGGCATTGTGTATTTTGAAATGTGGTGGCAAGCGTAGTCTCTAAGTCACGGTTCCTATGTGCTCCGTGACGGCAAAAGGCCCGATGAACCTGAGCGAGAATTTAAAGGAGGGCAGTCTGAGCTTGAGATACGTGGAGGGGCATAATGGAACAGAAACGCCTATCTCCATGGGCGTTAATCTCCGAGAACGGGTCCGTGAAGGGGCGGACCGAACCGTATTATCGATAAAAAATAGACGCCCATGTTTTATTCGCCAATGTGTGAGCTGGGCGTTTTTGCTTTTCAGCGATAGTGGAAAAGGAAAGTGCCCAGCTCAAAAACGAATAAATCCAAGGCATTTGTTCGTGGGAGGGGCCAGGATTCGTAGTGCACTGGTCCCCCTCACATGCCAGGACACCAACCGGGCACCCTAGGGGGCACTTTTACAAAAACAAAAAAACAGGTAAAAGAGCTCCCAGGTGCATAGCACCCTTCCATTGTGTGTTGAGCCCCCCAAATCCCCCTCAAAACCCACTGCCCACAAGTCTACACCATTACTATAGCCCTAAGGGGTGAAGAGGGGCACCTACATGTGGGTACAGTGGGTTTGGGGGGGTTGGACGACTAATAAGCATTAAGCAGCACAATTGTAACAGGTAGGGGGGATGGGCCTGGGTCCACCTGCCTGACGTCCACTGCACCCCCTAACAACTGCTCCAGGGACCTGCATACTGCTGCCTGGGAGGAGGGTATGACATTTGAGGGTGAAAATATAAAGTTGTGAAACATCATTTTTTTGTGGTGGGAGGGGGTTAGTGACCACTGGGGGAGTCAGGGGAGGTCATCCCCGATTCCCTCTGGGGGTAATCTGGTCATGTAGGGCACTTTTTGGGGCGTTATTCGTGAAAAAACAGGGTCCAGGAAAAGTGCCCTAAATTCTAGCTACAAACGCATCCATTATCGGCGAAGGGCGCCCATCTCTGTTCGGGTGATAACCACGCCCCAGTTCCGCCTTTGACACGCCTTCGACACGCCCCCGTCCACTTTGTCCGCATCCGCGACGGAGTGCAGTTGAAAGCGTCCCAAATTCGGCTTTTGATTATACCGCGTTATTCGTTTTTGTGAGATAAACGCCCATCTCCCGATTTAGGTCGGAACTTGGGCGTTTTTCTCGTTCGATTATAAGCTGGTTAGTATTAAGCCAAACTCATTAATCCATGCTTTTGAATATGCTCTGTAATTTTGTTCTTTATAATAGTCTCTACCATTTTGTCTGGGATTGACGTCAGACTCACCAGTCTATAATTTCCCTGATCTCCTCTGGAACCTTTTTTAAAAATTGGTGTTATATTGGTCACCCTCCAATCTTCCAGTACCACGCTCGATTTTAAGGATAAATTACATATTACTAACAATAGCTCCACAAGTTCATTTTTCAGTTCTATCAGTACTCTGGGATGAATGCCATCTGGTCCAGCAGATTTGCTACTCTTCAGTTTGTAGAACTCCTCCATTACAGCCTCCAGGTTTACAGAGAATTCATTAAGTTTCTCCGACTCGTCAGCTTCGAATACCATTTCTGGCACCAGTATCCCACCCAAATCTCCCTCGGTGAAGACCAAAGCAAAGAATTCATTTAATCTCTCCGCTACAGCTTTGTCTTCCGTGATCGCCCCTTTTACTCCTTGGTCATCTAGCGGTCCAACCGATTCCTTTGCCGGCTTCCTGCTTTTAGTATACCTAAAAAAATTTTTTTTACTGTGTGTTTTTGCCTCCAAAGCAATCTTTTTTTCGAAGTCCCTCTTAGCCTTCCTTATCAGCGCTTTGCATTTGACTTCACATTCCTTATGCTGTTTTTTTATTATATTCAGTCTGTTCCTTCTTCCATTTTCTGAAGGATTTTCATTTAGCTCTAATAGCTTCCTTCACCTCACGTTTTAACCATGCTGGCTGTCGTTTGGTCTTCCGTCCTCCTTTTTTAAGACGCGGAATATATTTGGCCTTGGCTTCCAGGATGGTGTTTTTGAACAGCATCCACACCTGAAGTAAATTTTTGACCCTCACAGCTGCTCCTCTAAGGTTTTTTTTTCACCGTTCTTCTCGTTTTATCGTAGTCTCCTTTTTTAAAGTTAAACACTAACGTATTTGATTTCCTATGTATACTTAGTTCAAAGCTAATATCAAATCCGATCATATTATGATCACTGTTATCAAGCGACCCCAGCACCATTACCTCCCGCACCAGATCATGTGCTCCACTAAGGACTAGGTCTAGAATTTTTCCTTCTCTCGTCGGCTCCTGTACCAGCTGCTCCATTGATAAGTATGTGTGCTTGTGAACAGCATTTTCAAGGTCTCCAGTCAATTTTATATCTTGAAAAAGGCTATCTTGGTTTTTGTTATATAATACTATTGATATTAGTGGAGGTTTTTTCAGACCAATGATTAAAAGGAACCCTCTATATTTATGAAAGTGTATCGTTCAAACTGAGGTGTTCTCCAAGAGATACTGAGATCCTTTTTCTCCACTATTTTTCAATAAATGATACAAGAAATACCTTGAGATTCTAAAAAACAGAATTGTAGAAGTAGTTTTGTATATTTTGATTTCAGTTATCCCAGTACTGACAGGATAAATGTCACCTCAGGGAGTTCCAGGGAGGTAAAATTCCTAGAAGTAGGTGTAGGGCTCCTTTTACAATGTAGTGCTAGTGATTCCTGTGTGGCAAATGTGACAAAGTTCATAGGAATTGAATAGGCTTTGTCACGTTTGCCACATCGGAATTGCTCATGCAGGTTTTTAAAAGGAGCCTGTAATAAATGACTCTTTCTTGGAGCAACTGGTCCAGGAACTGAAAAGAATGGGATCTATTTTAGATTTAGTCCTTAGTGGAATGCAGAGCATAGTACAAGAGATAAAGGTGTTGGGTTTGCTGGGAAACAGTGATCATGACATAATCAAATCTGAGCTAATCTCTGGAGTGAAGTCACTAAGGAAATTTACTGTAGCAGAATTTAATTTTCAAAAGGGCGACTATGATACAATGAGGAAAATGGTTAAAAAGAACCCAAAAGGATTGGCCGCAAAGGTTAGGACTTTAGATCAAGCATGGATGTTGTTTAAAAATACCATCTTGGAAGTCCAGACCTGATGTATTTCACATAATAATGGTAAACAAAGAGCAAAACACAGCCAGCATGGCTGAAAGGTGAAGTGAAAGAGGCTGAGCCAAAAGAACAACCTTCAAAGAATGGGAAAAATGGCTCCAAATGAAGAAAAGAATAAGCAACATAAGTACTGGCAAGTTAGATGCAAAGCATTGATAAAAGAAGGCTAAAAGACAATCCGCCTTATATTCGAAAGTGATGGGCACCCATATTTCGACCCAAATCGGGAGATGGGCGTCTTTCTTCCGTAAGCGCCCAAATCGGTATAATCAAAAGCCAATTTTGGGCGTCTTCAACTGTACGCCGTCGCAGAAACAGACAAAGTTGACAGGGGCGTGTCGGAGGCGTGGTGAAGGCGGGAGTGGGGCGTGGTTATCGGCCGAAGAGAGATGGGCGTCCTTAGCTGATAATCGAAACAAGAAGGGCGTTTTTGACGAGAATTTGGTCCGCTTTATTTGGACCCTTTTTTTTCAGGTCCAAGTCCCGTAAAAGTGCCCTAACTGAATAGATGACCACCAGAGGCAATCGGGGATGACCTCCCCTGACTCCCCAGTGGTCACTAACCCCCTCCCACCAAAAAAACCCACTTTACAAACTTTTTTTGCCAGCCTGTATACCAGCCTCAAATGCCGTACCCACCTCCATGACAGCAGAATGTGTTCTATCCTCTGACAGCCTTTCCCTGGTTCTGATGTGGGTCTCGGGTGAGTGTGACACCTTTTCTGTTAAAGGCACTGCAGAGTCACATCAGCAATGCATTGTGGTGGGTGTAGGGTATTGGGCTCCGTGATTCCACTAGCTTGTGTTAAATGCTCACGATGTTGGTAGTTGGTAGGCTCTACTCCCATGGTGCTTTTTCCTCTGCTTACTGGGTCAGAGTGTGCCCTGTTTTGTTTCCGATAGTCCATGAGGTAGTGGCCATTTGTGTAAGACACTTTTAGATCCCTTTCATGTGTTTTCCACGTTACAGCACTTAGTTCTACCTTGAATGTTGCTGAAAGAGGGCATTGTACACCATTCTGCCAGCTTACTGCTAATCTCAGTACCAGCGAGACTCGTTGCCAGTGGGGCACAACCTCTGATCTGCAGTTAACTGTGAGTAAAGGTGCTTATTCAAAAAAAGGAAGTTTTCAGCGAGATTAGTCTTCAGGTGTCAACTGCTGTGCCAAGGTTATACACCAGCAACAAGTCCTGTCCCTGGAGCACTTTTAGTGGGTACTGCAGTGCACTTCAGGCAGGCAGACCCAGGCCCATCCCCCCCACACACCGGTAACACTTTGGTGGTAAATGGGAGGCCTCTAAAACCCACTGTACTCACATGTAGTTGCCCCCTTCACCCCTAAGAGCTATGGTAGTGTTGTACATTTGTCCCTCCCACGACCAAATGGCTTGAATTGGGACGTTTCTGAGCTGGGCATTTTTAATTTCCATTATCGCTAAAAAAAACCGCCCATCTCAGAAGGGACCAAATCCATGGCATTTGGTCCGTCCAAACCATATTTTCGAAATGAAAGATGGACGCCCATCTTTTTCGGTAATACGGTCTGTCCCTCCTCTTCACATACCCGTTTTCTGAGATAGACGCCCTTGTAGATGGGCGTTCACATTCAATTATGCCCCTCAATATGAACAGAAACTTACAACAGAGGCAAAAACTCACAGTAACAACTTTTTCAGGTACATCAGAAGCAGAGCCTGTGAGGGAATCCATGGCACCGTTAGATCATCATGGAGCAAAAGGGGTACTCAAGGAGGACAGGGTCATAATGGAGAGGCTGAATTAATTTTTTGCTTTGATCTTTACAGAAGAAGATGCATGAGATCTTCCTGTACAGAAATGGTTTTCTAAGGTGGCGATGTAGAGGAGCTGAAAGAAATCTCTGTGAATCTGGAAGACGTACTAAGCCAAATTGACAAATTAAAGAGTAGTTAATTACCTGGACTGGATGGGATGCACCCTAGGGTAGTGAAAGAACTCAAACATGAAATTACTGATCTGCTGTTAGGGGTCCTTTTACAAAGGTGTGCTAGCGTTTTCATTTCATGCTAATGATTTGTGTGCGCTAAATGCCAGACACCCATACAAATATATGGACCTCGCTAATGTTTAGCGTGTGCTTATTTTTAGCGCATGATAAAAACCCTAGTGTGCCTTTGTGAAAGATTAGTGTTCTATAAATTGTCGTTAAAATTGTCCTTAGTACCTAAAGATTGAAGGGTGACTGCTTTTTAAAAAGGGTTCTGGGGTGGTCAGAGAAATTACAGACCAGTAAGCGTGAATTCAGTGAAAGGCAAAATAGTAGATACTATTATAAAGAATAAAATTACGGAACACATAGATTAACATGGTTTAATGGGACAGAGTCAGCATGGGTTCAGCCAAGGGAAGTCTTGCCTCACCAATTTGCTTCATTTCTTTGAAGGTGTGAATAAATATGTGGATAAATATGAGCTGGTTGATGTATCTAGAGTTTTTAGAAAACCTTTTTACAAAGTTTCTCATAAGAGACTCCTGAGAAAATTAAAAAGTCATAGGATAGGAGGCAATGTTCTGTTATAGATAAAGAATTGGTTAATGGACAGAAAGCAGAAAGTAGGCTTAAATGCAGAGTGAATAGTGACATGCTGCAGTAATCTGTACTGGGACCAGTGATATTTAACATATTTATGAATGATCTGGAAATTGGAATGACAAATGAGGTGATTAAATTTGCAGATTACACAAAACTATTGAAAGCTGTAAAAACACATGCGGAGCATGAAAAACTGCAGGAAGACCTTAGGAAATTGGAAGACTGGACATCCAACTGGCAAATGAAATTATTAGGAAAGGGATGATAAATAAGACTAAGGATATTAAAATGCTTCTGTATTGCTCCATGGTGTGACCTCGCCTTGATATAGAATTAGAAAAGGTTCAAAGAAGGACAACCAAAATGATGAAAAGGATGGAACTCCTCTCATATGAGGAAAAGCTAAAGAGGTTAGGGCTCTTCAGCTTGGAAAAGAGACCAGGTTGGGGGGATACGATTGAGGTGTACAAAATTCTGAGTGATGTAGAATGGGTAAAAGTGAATTGATTTTATACTCTTTCAAAAAGTACAAAGACTAGGGGACACTTAATGAAGTTACGTGGAAATACTTTTAAAACAAATGTTGCCAGAGGATATAGTAACAGTGGTTAGCGTTTATGGGTTTAAAAACATTTTGGATATGTTCCTGGAGATTTCAATGTCATATGGATGGGAGTGGTTTTAGCATCTGTATATCTTCCCTTTCCATTTTGCACATTTTTTTAAAACATTAATGCTCAGTATTAGCTCTGTCGTATGCATATGAACAACAGTCGCTCATTTTAACACTTCATCAAGAATGCTGCATTGTTTCTCTGTCCTATAGGAATATTTCTAAGATTATGTCAGTTTTTCTTGCTATCTACCAGAGAGCTTCGTTTCACACTGGCCACATTTGCAACATTCATCTTGTCCAATGTAAAAGCAAATCATCAGAGGGCTGGTCATACTAGCCTAAAAAGTATTAGGACATGTCCATTTCAAATACAAAGAAAACACAGTGGTGTCTGCAAATTCTGTTTTTCTAAACCATCATAACTGCCCTAACCAGCACAGCTATCATTTGTGAGAGAAAAGAAAATGTCCCGCTGAATGTATCCTTGGTAACCAGAAAAGACATTTTCCCCCCCAAACAAAGGACTTTTGCATTCTTGCACCTAGAAAACCACTTCAGCATTCAACTATGTACAGCTTTTTGATACACTTAAGGTTCATGCTGCTGAAGCACAGATCCTAGCACAGAATTCAGAGCAAAATATTTTAAGAGGGCACACAATAAGGAGGAAACCAACTTTCATCGACTAAGTAAATAAGTGATAAAAAGTATGCACTAATAATGAGTTTACACAAATATATATAAGCGGTGTTCTATTGCCAAGGTGTTTTTATTTTCATTAAGGGGTGTAATTATCAATATGGACTACCATTAAGACGTGTTATATTACCTTTAATTCATGTTATTTTAGCACAGGTCTCATTCTATGCTGTGAGACCTAATTACTAATAACTAGGTTAAAAATGAAATAGTAGCCCATGTTGATAACTCCCCAACCCCCCCCCCCCCCCCCCACTAAATGAAATTAAGTATTTTCTACAGGGCTCCCTAAATGCTCTGCTTTTCTTCTGCTCTCGCATGACATCCTGCCTATATCCTTACTTTCATTTCTTCCCCAATGCAATTTTATTGCTTTCTGGTGCTCTAGTGCAGTACTACACTCTCACTGTTTTCCCCAATACTATCTGCTGGCTCTCTTAATGCTTGCTGTGAACCTATCTTTTCCTCTTCTACCAGGGGCGTAGCCACGGGTGGGCCCGGGTGGGCCTGGGCCCACCCAATTTGGGGTCAGGCCCGCCCAGCAGCAGACAGCAGTGTTCCTGACAACGATTCCGGTCGCAGGCTGGGCTGGCAGTTGCAGCGATTCCCACACGCTGCCTGCCGGCTGCTGCTCAAGTTCAACAATCTCCTTGCAGCTACTAAGCGCTAACCCGGAAGTCTCTCCTCTTCCGGGTTAGTGCTTTAGTAGCTGCAAGGAGATTGTTGAACTTGAGCAGCAGGCAGCCGGCAGGCAGCGTGTGAGAACACTGCTGCTGGGTGGGCCTGCAAGGAGGGTGAGGGAGGACAGGGGACAGCAGCTGCACAGGGGGAACGGAAGATGCAAAGATGTGTGTACGAAAGAGAGGTGATTGGCAACAAGGGTTGTAAGTAGATCTGAAACAGATCAGAGCTCATGTTTTGTGTCCCTACCTGATCAGGATGTACTGCCTGTTTTGCTACTACCGGTAAAGCATTCATGAAATACGATATCTTAAACAATAGCTGTCACTACACATTCCTCCTGCAGGGCAACACAAGATGCTGAGTTCAGATAATGTTGGAACTCCACAGATCTCTGGAAACTTTTGTAAGCCTAATGATTTTTGTTGTTGTTGTTTTTAATGGCAAATCTCCTCCTCTCTGCAATTAACTGTGGACAGGAGAGGCTGTTTAGTAATTCTACACCTGCTTGTGAGCCCACCCCAAGCCCATTAACCTGCTAAACTGACCAAACGGGTGCTGTGCTAAGAAGCATGGCAGTGTCTGCGCTCTGGAGGGTTGCTGAGGTCCAGGCAGGGCCCTTTGTTTTTGCAAATGGTTTCCCTTTCGCTTTATATTTTAAATTAAGGTGCCTATTTCATAATGGCCCTTGATGACAGTAGTCTGTATTCCAAGACTAAAAGTAAACTGAAGTCAGGTTGGACTGCTTATAATACATCCAGGAAGAGCAGCCTGCCTCCAGAGTTGCTTACAGGGATTGATAGTAAAGCGAGGCTGCACAGAAATATGAAGAACTTGGAGCCCATTTACTTGAGGTATCCTAGGATAAGACCTTCCATTATTCCAGGTACGTCTCGGCACTGTTGCATCTTCTTTCCGGGGATTTCTTGCTATAAACGTGCAGCTGACCTGCACTGGGAAAGCGACTTAATTTTATTATGACTTATTGGGATCCTCCCCCTGGCTCTCCTTCCTGCAACAGAGTGCAGTGTGTGTGTGTGAGAAGGCATACAGGATTGGGAGGTGAAGATGAGGAATGGGGAGAGAATATGGGGAAAAGGATAGAGGGATAGGGATACCAAGTGAGCCAGGAGAAGCAAGGGATGAATTACCTCCTTTAACATGCCTGCTCTTTTAGTTTCCTTGTGATTACAGTTCTCTCCTACTGTAATCCCAGTATTTCTCCTCTTTATCACCCCCTTCCCTGTTCCTTTCCTCCCCCTACTTCAGTCTGCTCTTTACCTGTCCCTTTATTGCCCCACTTCTTTCTCTCTCCGCCTAACTCTTGCCCTTATCTTTTCTCCCTGTGTTTACCCATCTTCACTCCTCTCTTCTCGCCTCCTTACCTCTCTCCCCGCTACTGAGATCCTCATTGATCATCTGCTTCCATCCTTGAAATCCCTTCTTCTCCCTTATGTATACCTAAGATCCTTCAACCAGAAATCCAGCAATGAACATGCACAGGGGGGGAGGGAAGATGGAAAGATGAGGCATGGTGGGTGGGGAAGGTGCTGCACGGGGAAGAAGGGAGAGATGCAGCAAAGGGGTGAGGAAGGGAGAAGTCTCGGCTGCGTATGAGGTGGAGGAGAGGGAGACATGCTGCATAGAGAGGGGATAGGTGGTGAGAGGGGGAAAATGGTGAACATAGGGGTGGAGAGGAGGGAGAAATGGTGGGCATGGGGGTGGAGGGAAGGGAGAGACATGATGGTAGAGGGGAGGAAGGGAGAGATGCTTCATGGGAAGGGGAGAGAGATGTTGGACCAGAACACAAAGGAAAGGGAGAGAGAAATGTTGGACATGATGGTAGAGGGGAGGAAGGTAGAAATGCTGTATGGGAAGGGGAGAGAGATGTTGGACCCAGAACACAAAGGAGAGGGAGAGAGAGATGGTGGACAGTGGGAATGAGAGGGGAAGATAGACATGGGGGTGGATGAGGGAGGGAGAGGTACACAGTAGGTGGTGAGGGGGGGGGGGAATGGGCCATGGGGGAGAGGACAGGAATTAAGAGAGAAGGGGCAGGAAAATATAAGGGTACCAGGGTGGGGTGGGGAGGTGATCAGATGCAGGTTAGAAAGGTGGAGGGAGGAAGACGATGGGAATGGTGGAACCCTGTGGGAGAGGCCAAGGGGGGAGGAGGGGGTGGCATGGAAATGAATGAGAGATAGTGATTACACAGGGTAGAAATATGGTAATGGGGAGTAGATTAAAGATACTACTATTACTATTTAGCATTTCTATAACGCTACAAGGCATACGCAGCGCTGATTAAAGATAAAAGAGAAAGTAGGGATGGGGAGGAGTAAGATGGGGAATGGGAGAGCTAGTGGGTGAAAGAAGAAGATGGAAATTTGATAGGTAGTTGAAAAGTAAAAAGGAGACGAAGAAGGGTGAGAGAGAGGCAGAAAAGAGCTAAAAAAAGAAGGATCAATATGTCAGAGGCAGGAATAATGAGGGAACAGATAGGAGAGAGGAGAAAAGACAAATGGACTGCAGCCGCTTGAAGAAGAATTAGCAGACGACAGAGAGGAAAGCAGAAAAGAGAAATTGGAACCAGTAAGATGGAAAAATAAAATGTCCAGACAAGAAAGGTAGAAACAAAGCATTTTATTTTGAATGTTTTAAATGGAATATGTTAGCTTTTGGAAATGTGCATAGCAAATGTGTTTCTATTGGGTTCTGTAGAAAAGGAAATGCATCTCTGTCTTATGTCTCCAGTGTTGCAGTAATGCTATGTTTAACTTCTTAGGGTTCCCTTTCAATTTTTGTCTAAACATTTTTTTTTCTAATTTGTGATCCCTTGTTCTGTATTTGGTGAGGGTCTGTTGGTGTGATAATAATGGCAGGTGGGAGATTGGAGGGGAGGCAAAGAGGAGAGGGAATCGGGGAGGGGAGCCTTCCTTTATTTTCTGACCTGGGCCAAGTAGGTCTAACACCAGTCCTAACCCCTGCTGTATAGCTGGTGAGGATTCCCAGGCATCCCCAGCTAAGGACCTCCTCCAAAGGTGGCCAGAACTCCCTTCTACCAAGCTCTGCCAACAACATCCTTGAGCCATCGACAGCTAAGCATGTGTGGGGTGCTGGCATCAGTGGCTTAGGATCATTGCTGCTGCCTGCCAAGCTTGGTAAAAGAGAGTTCTGGCCACCTTCAGAGAAAGGCTTCAGCTGAGTGAGCTTGAGGATCCTCATTAGCTAAAGTATTTATATTTTGAGGTGGAGGTAGGATGGAGCAGAGAAAAGTTTGTGCCCACCCACTTTGGGCTCAGGCCCACCCAAAACTGGCTGTCTGGCTACGCCACTGTCTTCTACTAGCCTGGCTATATATTATTTATTTATTAGTGCAGCTTGATTTACTACAATTATATTTTAAAATCATAGCAGTTTAGACTGAGCACTACAAATAACATATATCATTGCATTATAATATCCCCATTTCACAAGGCAACCCCAAATAATGTAATTTAAATGCTTGTGAAAAAAAGCTACAGCTTCACTGCCTTTCTAAAGGCCCAGTACTTTGACTCTTAAGGAATTTCTGTGGGAACTATATTCTATAGGGTCGGGATATAAAGATTGCCTGGTGATGCACAGAGGAAAGCTTATCTTGTCCTTGTGGTAGTACTGGGCTTAGTGCTACGATTTGTCAACTAAAATCAAAACACAGAATTGAATTCATCAAATAAGAAGGAGTCAATGCAATTTACCCAGGACTGGAAAACCATGGTCCTCCTTCTCTCTGTGATGCAATGCACATTTATTTTTGTTTGCTTTTCCAGAGTAGCACAGTTACCACTCTGGAAGTTTTCATAATCATGGAAAGTATACAAGTATATAGATAAACCAGAGCTCATTTACCATCAATCCCGAAGGAACACTGAAACAGCACCTATGAACACAACCTTCTCTCCTGTGTTTTCTTCCTTTGGAGTGTAATAATTATTTTGTCTTCCTTCTCTGACTCTCACTCATTTAATGCTATCCACTGGCATATTTTAATTATTACTATCACCGGCATAATCGAAAGAGAAGGACGCCCATCTTCTGACACAAATCGGGAGATGGGCGTCCTTCTCTCAAGGTCGCCCAAATCGGAATAATCGAAAGTCAATTTTGGGGGTCCTCAACTGCTTTCCGTTGTGAGGATGACCAAAGTTCATGGGGGCGGTTCGGCAGTGTATCGAAGGTGGAACGGGGGCGTGGTTAAGAGATGGGCGTCCTCGGCCGATAATGGAAAAAAGAAGGGCGTCCCTGACGAGCATTTGGCCAAATTTACTTGCTTCAATATTTTTCACCACCAAGCCTCGAAAAGGTGCCCGAACTGACCAGATGGCCACTGGAGGTAATGGGGGATGACCTCACCTTACTCCCCCAGTGGTCACCAACCCCCTCCCACCCTAAAAAAAATAAAAAACATTTTTCCAGCCTCTATGCCAGCCTCAAATGTCATACCCAGCTCCATCACAGCAGTATGCAGGTCCCTGGAGCAGGTTTTAGTGGATGCAGTGCACTTCAGGCGACCCAGGCCCATCCCCCCTACCTGTTACACTTGTGGTGGTAAATGTGAGCCCTCCAAAACCAACCCGAAACCCACTGTACCCATATGTAGGTGCCCCCCTTCAACCCCTTAGGGCTATGGTAGTGGTGTACAGTTGTGGGGAGTGTGTGGGTTTTTCTTTTTGGGGGGGTGGTTGGGGGGCTCAGCACCAAAGGTAAGGGAGCTAAGCACCTGGGAGCAATTTGTGAAGTCCACTGCAGTGCCCCCTAGGGTGCCCGGTTGGTGTCCTGGCATGTCAGGGGGACCAGTGCACTATGAATGCTGGCTCCTCCCATGACCAATGGACTTGCATTCGGTCGTTTTTGAGATGGGTGTCCTTTGTTTCCATTATCGGCAAAAACCGAGGTTGTCCATCTCTAAGGTCGACCATCTCAACATTTAAGTCGACCATCTCTTAGGTCGACCTAAATGTTGAGATTTAGGCGTCCCCGACCGTATTATCAAAACAAAAGATGGACGCCCATCTTGTTTCAATAATATGGGATGCCCCACCCCTTCACGGGGACATCCTCAGAGATGGGCGCTCTTAGAGATGGGCGTCCCCTTGCGAAAATGCCCCTCCACGTAAGCCACCTTTATGGCCCAAATAAAGGGTAGTATATAAAAAAAACTTGAACTTGGAAATTGTGGTTTAAGGGGGGGAAGGAAGTTATCACGCTGTAATAGAACAATGACCCATGTCAATATGATTAAAGGGCACTAACGTGTGTTTTCTTGCCCCAAAATATCATTATTTAAGATACCGTAGAATACATATTAATGAGATGCAAAACATTCAAATGTATGAAAAGCAGTTTATTATTATGTAAATACTATACTTCAGCTTATGGTGTAAAAAAGGTGCACTTGTACTGCACAGGAACATCAGACCGCCAAGCCATGACCATATGCTCTCAGGCTGTCTCTTAAAGGAGCAGGCATTCAGAAATTAAACAAGTGGTTAGAGCGTCCTTCCCAAATCAAGCTCCAATGGAGTTCTCTCAAATCAAGCTCCTCCTTCCCATAGTGATATGATCATCCTGACCCCCACCACCCACAGGACCTTACCTAGAAGCAGGGGAGCCAACTTTTCAAAATTATTGAGGGTGCTAAGCCTAATGGATATAACCCTTGGCTGGACACATACAAGGAATTTTCTCAATATTGGGGGTACTCAAGCACCCACAGCATCCACAAAGCTGACTCCTATGCCCCTCTCTTAAACAGATTTTTCCTAATGGCAGTAAACCACCATCCAAGCCCCACTCCCCACCAGCCCAAAGACCCCCTTTATCATACCTGAACCCAAAAATCTATTGTTTCTAGTGGTCTGGGCAGCCACCACGATCCAAATGGCAGTAGTGATCCCTAATAGTAGAATTACTGCTTGGGTTCAGATTTCTATATATTCATGTGTATAGATAGACAGATATAGATATAGATAATTTTTATTTATATTTGAAAGGAAGGTAAACAGTAGGCTAGTTAAAAGCTTTTAGTTAGTGCATTAAAAAATAAGTGAAAAACTCATCAAGCAGTAGAGTAGTAAAAATTATCTGTCAGTGTATAAAACAAATAAATAATAGCTACTAAAAAGATTTATGTTAGTGTTTAGTTCCCACCCACTCTGGGCTTAATATTTGATTTAAAAGCTTAGGAGGGAAATGTTTAATCACAGAGCTTAATTGGTGATTTCAATCAACAGGTGATTAACCCTTAGCAACAGATTGCTTCAAGATCATTTGCAATTCATTGAAAAGCAAATATACAATAATAATATAAAATAAATCTAATAAATTTGTGACTTCATATTAGTGTATGCATTCCTATTCCCTTATCCCAGTTTTTACAAAGCTGCACTAGTGGCTGCCGGTGTGTTAATGCCAACACAGCCCATTCAGGATTGCTGTGTGGCTTTGTTAAAGGGGAGGGGGGTAATAACTTAAAATAACCAAACAACTCACCAATGCTAACTTTCAAACAGCAGTCTAGCAGTATGTTGGGGGTTAACTAGTCTTTTGCACTGAGTGCTTCAAGTATGATTATCTCTTGATTGGTGAGAGGTCTTATGTTTGCTCTCAGTGCCAAGAGCTCCTGACTCTCGGGGAATTAGTCCAGTTTTTGAGGCAGGTTTATAGGTGAAGGCAACAGAGTAGGCCTTCAAGGATATACTAGAGAAGTCAAACCCCTAGTCTGGCAGCCTCTGTGCTACCTTGGAGGAAAACAGTCATCTAGAAGGAGAACATCACCTTGTTGTGGCAGAAGTTGATCATGTTGCCAGAATTTGCCCTCCAGATGATACAACATCCTGTTTCATCAAGCATGTATGTTCGGAGATATGTAACCAGGAGGAAAGGGTTAGGATGACCATTATATTTAGCAATTCAATCATTAGGAATATAGATAGCTGAGTAACTGGTGTCTGTGATGATCAACATTTTTTGTCTGGTACAAAGGTGGCAGACCTCAGAACTCACCTAGACTAGCTATTAGACAGTGCTGGCATGAAGTCAGCTGTTCTGGTACACATGAATATGAGTGACATTGAAAAGAATAGGAGACAGATCCTACAAGTCAAATTTAGACATTTACATAGAAGGTTGACATCCAGAACCTCCAGGGTAGGAGTCAGAAATGTTCCCCATTCTATAAAAACATCCAACCCCTCCGAAGGGACACCACCTTGTAAGTGGTGGAGGGGCTTCCGTGTTTCAATGACTCAGAGGGCTATGCTGAAGGGTTACCCATATCAGACAGGCCTCTGAGGAGAAACCAGACAAAGAGTGTCCCAAATTAGGGAGAGGGGAAAGATGGTGACCTGAAGCTCGTACACTCAACGGCCCAGCTGTCCTCTGAAGTTCAGTTTTTGTTCACTTGAAATTTCCTCTCTGCATTGCAGTTGCCTTAACAGAGGAAGGGGACAATGGGGGGTCAGCCGCCGATGACCAGCGTTTTGTCCCCTGTGCAGCAAGTGTGGGACCGCTGTATGACGAGCTGTCCATAGATGACTGGGTTGATGAGTCCTTTGATTAGCGCCGACGAAGGAGCGTCGATGCTCTTGGACCTGGAAACAACTTAATCGCTCAAAATCATTTAACCACCATGCCCAAAGGGGTGGAGGAGTGAGTCAGGAGTGTATGCTGAAACGGAAGTCGTTTACAGCTGAACCCGTGTCGGCGGTGCTACTCCTAAACCCTTAAGAGTTATCAGCTTGGAGTTTTTGGCTCCCGTGGAGGTTGCATTGAATGTCATCTGGAGGGTGCTCCAGGACCTGACGGTGGTAGAGAATGACTTTGCTTCAGATATAGTCTTGTTAATGAGCCACATGGATAATCTAATCAAATCATTTGAGAATATACAGCAAATGAAGTTCTACTGAAGTAGGAAACGGTTAAGATTTGAAAATGATAATAAGACCAGAAAAAATTTGAACAAAATGAATATTGTTGTAGATGATTAATATCGAGATTGTTGTTTTCCCAGACTTCCAGGTATGACTCCTAATGTTTTTTTTCCTCTGAAATGATTCCTCTTAATATATTAATTCAAAAGGAGTGAAGCCTGTGAAACTGGGATTACTTTAATCAGCAGGAATTGGATTGAAGATTCAAGGGTTTGTATTGTTAAACAATTTCTGGTTTTAAAAGGGAAAAAAATGAAATCAGGTGTATTACTTTCACTAATATTGGACAATAAGTATGTTTCCAATGAAATTGATGGACTATGCACCGTTATGGTCTTGAAGAAACCAACCAGATGATCAATGTGGAAAAATGATTTAGATAAATAATAACTGGGGATAATCGGGTTAATACCATGTTTTCTTTGTTTGCTGTTGCTTAAATTGATCTCCTTGTCTTGTTTCACTCTCCCTATTTATTTTGTGGTCTAAGAAAGAGAAAGATTGTACAAAATCCATTTATCTTGTTGAGATTGTTTTCTTCAAATATTGTTTTAATGTACAATCATCTCTGTTTTACTGTTTTGCAAGTGATTCTTGTAAAATGAAAAAATTATAAATAAATGATTTAAAAAACATCCAAGAACCAGGAAGTCCTTCAAAGTCTCAATGTGGGTGAGATAAAGGAACAAGAAGGGGGGCTTCAGATTTTTTAGGAACTGGGAAACATTTCAGGAAATTAAGGGTCTATTCCAAAAGGTTGGGATTCACCTTAATCAGGGCAGAACCAGGCTGTTTGTGCTAACATTTAAAAAGGATATAGAGAAGGTCTTGAACTAGAACTTGAAGGAAAAGAAACAATCACTCAGAAGCATGTGGTTTGGAGAAAGATATCTTGAAGAAGTACTGGCATAATATGGAAATTAGAATGTTGACATGTACATGTTATAATGAAAAACTGAAGTAACCCAGGCATATTTAAATAAAGAATAAAGAGAGATGATTCCAAATTATGCCCATCAACTGCTACATAGGTTATAAATAGAAATTAAAATTATATAAATTGACTATGGAGAATGCCAGAACTGTAAAAAATAAGATGGCTTCCATTAAAAGAAGGATTGCGTTCAAAGTCTGCACCCTGGTCCACAAAATTATACACGGGGAAGCCCCGGCCTACATGACAGACCTTATAGATCTACCTGCTAGGAACGCAAAAAGATCAGTACGCACTTTCCTCAACCTCCACTACCCCAATTGCAAAGGACTAAAATACAAGTCCACATATGCAACCAGCTTCTCCTACATTTGTACACAAACATGGAATGTACTTCCGAAGGCCATAAAAACAACACAAGATCTAACCGACTTCCGAAGACTACTGAAAACTGACTTATTCAAGAAAGCATACCACAAACAACCATCCTAATTAATACACAATAAGACTGAGCACGAACAAGACAGATCTGATCTCTCACTACACGACTGACCTACCTCATTGTATGCCTCTCACTACACGACCGATCTACCTCATTGTTTTTACTGAACAAACACAAACACTTCTACCCTAATGTCAATACCTATGCAACAACATAATGCTGATACCTAAGTAATATCATAATGTATTCTACTACCATGTATGTACGCACTTGAATGTAATACCATCTGTAATCCTATTGACCGGAAATGGCAATCGCCACTACGGCAAATGTAAGCCACATTGAGCCTGCAAATTGGTGGGAAAATTGTGGGAAACAATGCTACAAATAAATAAATAAAAATAATTCATGGCAGTACACAGAGAGTTAGACTTAATTAGTAGGGTTGTGCAGAAAAAAAATTTATTCCATGTCATTTGCAGGATATTTTTTGTTATTTTGTATTGGTTTTATAATTTATTTATTTATAGAACACAACTGGACAACACAACACTGAAACAGAAATACATGTCATAGCTAAGTATAGGTTGGCTATAACAGACTCTAAAATAACAGGTTCAAGACTGGTTTCTGCCTGATAGGTATTAATATTGGGGAAAAAAGCTGAAATGTATTGATACTGGGGGGAGGAAGTGACATCTTCGGAGAACATGGCTGCTTATGCGCTGTGCTCCCACAAGCCCGTAGCTATAATTGGCGATATCAACCGCTTTGGCCTCAGAGACATTGGGAAGAACTTAGCTGCTGAAATATCAAGCAAGCGCGAATCCGAGGTGGCCATGCAAAAGAGCCCAGACCCCGTTGATTTCTCTCAGTTCGCTTTCGAGCCGGACGCGACTAGACGAAACAACATGGCGGACCGGACGTCGGAAGAGATACCGGGCCAGGCAGCGGAGGAGATTCAGGCCTCGGGAGATCTATTTGTCTCGCAGAACTAAGGCGACGCAGAGTCTGCTGGCCTCCTGGAACTATGCGCCTGGATCCAGGAGATACGCTCAGACTTAAAAGCTATGCGGTCAGAACTGGCAACTTCTTGAAACTGACTTGCGAGGTGAGATAGCCGAACAGGGGCATAGAGTAGAAGAAGTGGAGAGCACTATGGAAGAACACACGGAGATCCTGGGCTCCCTGGAGCGACAGGTGGCGGATGAGAAGCTGGGGCAGCAAATCATTAATGAGAAACTGGAAGACCTGGAAAACAGGAGCAGACGCCACAACCTCCGCTTTCGTGGCCTACCTGAATCCCCGACGTACCAAAACTGTGAGGAGATGGTGCAGAAAATAGTCAGCTCCCTGTTGGCAGACTTGGAGGACCCAGTACCACTGTAAAAAGTAGTCTTGGAGCGGGCGCATCGTGCCCTGGGTGTTAATAGACGGAATTTGACTAAAGACATTATTGCCTGTTTCAGGGACTTCAAAATGAAGTAACGAGTGCTAACAACTGCGCGGCGAGCAGCTGATTTCAAATGGGACTCCTATTCTACTGAGGTCTATCAGGACCTGGCAGCGATTACCCTCAAGCGAAGAGCTGACCTCAAACCGCTCACTAATAAATTGAGAGATCTGGGGATCCATTACCATTGGAGGTACCCATTTGCGCTGGCATTTTATAAGGAGTGGAGGAGTGGCCTAGTGGTTAGGGTGGTGGACTTTGGTCCTGGGGAACTGAGGAACTGAGTTTGATTCCTGGCCCAGGCAGCTCCTTGTGACTTTGGGCAAGTCACTTAACCCTCCATTGCCTGCCACATTGAGCCTGCCATGAGTGGGAAAAAGTGCGGGGTACAAATAAAAAAACAAAAAACAAAAAAAAAACATGGCAAACAATATCAAATTAAATCGGTGGCGGAGGCTCACGAGATTCTTCAGAATGACCACAGGGCAGGTCCGCCCTCTACGCCAGACACCTCTAAGCCAAGTCAAGCCTTGCGAACACACCCGAAGTGGCAACGAGTGGGGCACAAACGACTGCAGCGCCAGAAGTCGGCGGGTCGCCTCACCTGACAAACCCACTGGACAGTAAGCAGATCTCGGCAGTCTGATCTTCTGGAAGTTGTTATTGCATGTGGCCAGTCCCAGAAGGCTATGAGAGCGGTGTGCGGCTTCGGCGGATTACATGGCGGCTGTTTTTTGTTTGACCAGTTAAGTTGGGACATATAAAGGCCAAGTTACAAAGAGGATTTATTGTTTAAGATATTGCCTTGAAAAAGAGTTGTTGTGAATGGGGGCTGGAGGCTCACATACCTCTCCTTCAAATCCGTCCACATGTTGGCACGGATGCTATGGCATTGGATAAGGGAAGTGGGTGGGGGGAGGGGGACAGGGAAGTTAAGGAGGTCTGGGTGGGTGGGAAAAAGTGGGAGGGAGGGTGGTATAGCAAGAGGCAAAGGGGAAAAATCCCATTACTTGTTTCAGCTAGAATATGGATAGCCTCTATGTCACTGTCTTGTAATGATTAATTGTGCAACTGTCAATGTGCGGGGATTAAATACCCCGCAAAAACGAAAACAGATGTTTCGGGAAATGTTGCGTCTAAAGGCTGATGTGGTGTTTCTACAAGAGACGCATCTTAGAAGAAAGCATGAATGTTTAGTAAGACACAAGTATTACCCCCCAAATATTTTGCGCATCTAGCATGGAGGATAAAAAAAGGGGTTATGATCGCGCTTTCAAAGACACACCCTTGGGTGATACATACTACCATTAGAGATAAAGCAGGCAGATATCTATTGTTGATTGCATCCTATTATACTGAGTATTATACTATGCTGTGTGTATATGCACCAAATGAGGGCCAGGGAAAGTTCCTAGGGGAACTAGAGCAGCTTCTCCGGAGACATCTTAAAGGCCATTTGCTCGTGGGAGGTGATTTCAATCTGACCCTTGATCCAAACCTTGATAATTCAGGTGGCATGGTGGGATATGCGGCAGGAGAACATAAGGCCTTCAAGGCCTGGCTGGCAATGTGGGGGCTGATAGATTTATGGCGAGACACTCATGGAAGGGATAAAGATTATACCCACTATGCACCCAAACATAATTCCTACTCGAGAATTGATTACTGGCTGGGTGATGTGAGGCTGAGAACCAAAACAGATAGGGTATGAATTGAAGCCTGTACCTGGTCAGACCACTGGGTGGTGATCATAGTGCTGCAAACAGATACCAAAGTGAAAGGGAAAAAGTTTTAGAGACTAAACAAAGCTTTACTATTAGATCCACAAAATATCACGGTGATAGAAAAATACATCGCTGAATACATTGAGTTTAACGACACGGGAGAAGTGCAACCAGCAAGTGTTTGGGAGGGTTTGAAAGCAGTCTTGAGAGGCCAATTAATAGCTCTACAGTCCCACACAAACAAAAGTAAAGCAGAACAGGAGAGTGAGCTTAGACGGCAGATAGAAATGAGAGAGAGGATACATAAAACAAACCCGAAGGATAAAAAGATATTGCAGGAACTACAACAATTTAGGGCCCAGCTTAATGAACTCCAAATGTCAGAAATAGCCAAACAAATGCAACAAATACAGCAAGAACATTTCAAATTTGGGAATAGAGCTAGCAGACTCCTGGCGCACAAACTAAAAAAGCAGGCCCAGAGAAATTTTATTTCGGGGAAACATGATTCCTCAGGGAAGCTAATCAGTCAAGTAGATGAGATACAGACAGTATTCAGGGAGTATTATGCTAACTTATATAAATCAGAACTGAACGCAGACCAGGTAGAAATAGAGCAATATTTACAAGAGGTTCAGCTCCCAGAACTGTCCCCGGAGGCGGCAGACGAATTGTCTAATCCTGTGACTATGGAGGAAATTGAGGCAGTGATAAAAGCCCTGCCACTGAATAAGACCCCTGGGCCTGATGGCTTTCCTGCACGCTTCTATAAAACGTTTGCAAAATGGTTAGCCCCATTGTTGCTGAAAGTGCTCACATCCTTCGATCAGGCAGGAGACATGCCATACTCATGGAGACTGGCGGAGGTGGTGTTAATTCAGAAACCAGATAAAGACCCCTTGAGTTGTGGATCATACAGACCCATATCCTTATTAAATATTGACTATAAAATTTTTACAAAAATCATGGCTACTAGACTTCAGCGGGTACTGCCACACATCATACATGAGGACCAGGCGGGCTTCATTGAAGGCAGACAGACGTTCGATAATATCCGACGCTTGATGCATATAATCCAGCAGGCATCTGATGAAGCCAACCCGGTCATTCTTCTCTCGGTTGATGTGGAAAAGGCCTTTGACCGAGTAGAGTAGCCTTTTATGTTTGCTGTTTTAGAACAGATAGGTCTGGGAGGGAGATTCCTGAAGTGGTTACAATTGCTATATACGAGACCTATGGCAATACTGAAAATAAATGGAACCCACACAAAAGTGTTACATCTAGAAAGAGGAACGAGGCAGGGGTGTGCAGTTTCCCCCCTGCTTTTTGTCTTAACAATTGAACCCTTTGCAAAGAGGATTAGAGACCATGGGAATGTTCGGGGAGTAGTCAGGAGTTCCAGAGAGCATAAGATCATGCTCTTTGCTGATGATGTGCTGTTGACACTAACTCGTCCTGATCAATCGCTCCAGCAGGTCATGGAGGAACTGACCCAGTATGGAAGGCTCTCAGGCTTTAAAATTAATGTAAATAAATCAGTGATTCTCAATCTTACCATGCCCAAGGGAGAGGCTCTGAGACTAAAAGAAAGCTATCCATTCTACTGGGCACCCACAGCAATCAGATACCTGGGTGTTAGGGTTACCCCCAAGATAGAAAACTTATATCAGGAAAATTTCCCAAAGAAGCTAGATGAGTTGTTTGATGAGTTGGACAGATGGGAAGGCCTTACTATAACCTGGCTGGGCAGAATTCATGCAGTCAAGATGATGCTCCTACCAAAATTGCTCTATCTCTTTTTGGCACTCCCATTGCCGATTCCTCAGGCTTTCTTTCAGCAACTAAACAAAAAAATGTTCACATATATCTGGTGAAAGAGACCTCCTAGAGTGTGATGGAGTGTGTTGTTTCAAACTTCAGCTAAATGTGGCATGGGAGTCCCACATTTTTACTTATATTACGAAGCGGCAAAATTGCGGGTCCTAGCGGAGTGGGATCCAAGGAACACCAAGAAATGGTTGCATTGGGAAAGAGCTTGGATGGGCACTCGATACCCAAGTTCCATACTCTGGAGCTCGGTAAAAGATATCTTAGCAGCCGCATGAAGAGTCCCGTTGGGCCCTAAGCACTTGTTACATACATGGCTTCAAATCAGAAGGAGGGTTTTCCCTGATAGAAAATATTTTTTACAGATGGCTATACAAGGCGCCCCGGGTTTCCCACTTGGGGTAGAAGAGAATACATATAAGACATGGGCTAAGAAAGAGTTCAGTACCCTGGGACAGATATGGAGTAATGGTGAAATAAAACCCTTTGAGGAACTGAAGGAAGAGTTTGATTTGGAGGAGAGGGACATGGTGTACTATACCTGCTTAAGGCTCTACATCTTGAGGCAGGCTAGAGATGAGTTGGAACTGGCGGAGATAGGGTTGGAAAGGGCGATGAGAGGGGGTGGGAGCAAGGGTAGTATAACTCGTTTGTATAGAGCACTGATCCTCCTCTGTTCGCCCCAGGGTATTTACACAAAGAGCTGGGAGGAAGATCTTCAGTTCCAGGGGACAGAGGAGTGGTGAGCAGGAAGTTATAGATATCTGTTGAAGCCGTCCATCGCCCAGCCACTGGTAGAAAATGGATTTAAAATTCTCTATAGGTGGTATTACACTCCGGTGCGGCTACATAAATTTTATCCAAGCCTCACAACGGACTGCTGGACAGAATGTGGAGGGACAGGTACATTTTGGCACATTTGGTGGGACTGCCCCCGGATACAGGGATTTTGGCTTGAAATTTTAGAGAGGCTACAGGATATGATAAAGATAATTTACCCGGGTCATGCTGTTTTGCCTACTGAATATACGACCTGAAAAGAGCCCGATACATTGTCATAAACTGGCTATCCAATTCCTGGGTGCAGCTAAGTTGGCTATAGCCAAAGCTTGGAGACAGAAGGAGGTTCCTAAACTTCAGGTGGTAGAAGATAGATTACACCACCTCTACCAAATGTCAAAATTGACAGCTATCCGAAAAGGGCATTTACAAAAATTTCAGAAAATTTGGAATCCATATGAACAATGGAAAGGGATTTAAATATGTTAAATGCTGTATTGATCTAGGGGAGTGGGAAGTTAGGGAAAATCAGGACAACAAACCTAATTGATGTAAGAGTTGGGAAATGTTGTTATTGTTTCATAATAGTTCTGGTTTGTTAGCAAGAATGAAGCATATATTTGTAACTGTTAAAATTTAATAAAAATATTTAAAAAAAAATGTATTGATACTGGAAAGAAACCTGACATTTCAGGGGTAAGGGGGGGGGGGGTCTGCACTCTCACATTAGATTCATATTTAGCAGAGTTTTTCTATACATTTTTTTTAATTGACATGAGTCAGTTTTTCAGTAGCTTTACTTTGGCTGGTTCATTCTGTCACAGAATACCTAGTACAAACTCCTGAGTCTTGACTACTAGACTAGAACAAGGCAAGAACTAGGATTGCTCAAGATAAGTCCTTATGGCATCCTTCAGAAACTAAAAGAAGGATCCTGAGGTTCAAGATGATCACAATGTGGTGAGCGCAGAGCTCCTCTCCTGCTCAACACTGCTATTGGTCAACCAGCTGCTTCAGCCAGCTGAACTGCTGTGGCCAGGCATCTGGCTCCTCACCTGGATCCCTGAAGATCTGCTGGGGTCTCTCTTGCCCCAGTGGGCATCAAATACCCACAGCACCGGTGGTGCATGTCTGATACCCTCGTGGCAGTGTGGAAGCGTGACAGTGAGGAAGCACTGAGGTGGACCAGGAAGATGGTGCAGTGCAAACATGTAGAGGAGGGCCACTGCTGTTGGTGGTGGTGAGAGAGTCTGAGGCAGATTGGGAAGATGGTTCGGCACACTCGTGCAGAGGAGGGCCACCGCTGTCGACAGCAGTGAGAGAGTCTCAGTTCAGTTTGCAGCAGCTGATGGAGTGGAGAGAAGTGGTGAGTTGGCCTCGGAACAGGAATGGCCCGGTGTAGGAGCAGGAGGACCTGGAGTGGAAGCTGTCACATTTCCTGCTGAAGCCCTGCTGTTCAGCAGTGTCACTGCCCAGTGGCAGTGCAGAGAAATCCATGGAGCACTGTGGCTCTACCTGCTGCTCCTGCATGGCCCCAATGCTGGCTGCCCAGCAGCTTCATTTCAGCTAGAGAGCAGCGATCACAGATTCAGCTGACGACTTCATCTTGAGGGAAGCATCACTCAGGCATCCCTGGTTACGGTGAGCAATTTACATCTCAGGAGCAGTTGGGCAAAATAGTCCCACGCATTGCTGGTGCTGTGTCTTTTGTTCATGACTGGTGGTGGAGAACCGAGGTGGAAAGTGGAGATGAAGCTGCCCAACTGCACAGTGTATGAATCCCACAACTGGCAACAGTGAGACTGGAGCAGAGCCGATTTAAAACTGTCAACAGAAAGTCTGAGTCAGACTGGGCAGATGGTTGGAGCGCTGTTGCAAAGGAGGGCCGCTGCTGTCAACTGTGATGAGAGAGTAGGAATTTTATATTTACACAGCAAAATGGACAAGCGCACAACAACTACAAATAAAACCATGCCACTAGAACAACCAAAGAAGCTCACAAACACCATATATCAAAGTGTCCTCGCAATAAAAAAAGACAATTACACAACAGCAACAGACTCATAGTACCCCCAACTGACAAGGCCTAGCTACCACCACAGCCTCCTCACATACCAGGAAGCAAAATGCTTATCACGAGAATTCTCCTAAGACTATATATCCTTACATTTCTAACCACCACAAGATCCCTACCACAAAAATACAATAGCATAATTCCAATACTATGCAAACTGAGCCACCCAATTAGGCATGCTGACTTCCATACAGACAACCAACCTGTATGTCCGATCAAGCAACCAAAGGGACTCAACAACAATTCAAACACAGCAGACAACAAAAAAAGGGAACAAACAAATCCAAAAAGCCAAATGAACATCAACAAAGAAAATTCCCAAATCTTGCTTAGATTTTAAAGGCACAAAGAAATTATATACGCTTATAAATAGCCTATTAAACACAAAATCACCAACTACAACAAAAGATGATCCTCCACCAGCAAACAAACTGGCCAGATACTTCAAAGAGAAGATCATCAAACTACAGAAAAACCCTACCACAGGAAGACACCACCCTTGAAACCTTCATAGACAAACTCAATTATCCGCCAGAGAAATCCCCAGTGGATAGGACATGGACAACCTTTGGCCAGCTTACCAATGAGATAGTAGCACAAGCATTAAGAAAAATTTCCACAGCACATTGCATGCTAGACACATGCCCCAACCACATCATGAGAGCACCCCCTAACCGTTTCATTAACCAACTTACATCCTACCTAAACTTCATGTTCCAAGAAGACAGGTTCAATGGACAAGGATAATGAACTACTCATGCCAATCCCAAAATACATCATGAAAAGTGCCAAAGATGTCACAAACTACAGACCAGTCGCATCCTTACCAATAATGAAAATAATGGAAGGCATAGTGGCCAACCAGCTAGTAGATTATCACATCAATGAATTCAACTTACTACATGAATCTCAATCAGGCTTCAGGGCCCATCACAGCACCAAAATGGTGCTGACCACTCTTCTGGAAAATTCAAATAGGACATTTGAATAGGTAAAAACATCCTCCTACTTCAGTTTGACATGTCTAATGCATTTGACATGGCAGACCACCAAATCCTACAAAGAATACTCAACAAAGCTGGAATTAGAGGGTTTCCTAACCACCAGGTCCTACAAAGTAAAGTTGATCTCTGAAATCTTTACCCCATGGAAAACAGAGTGCAGAGTCCCACAGGGCTCACCACTCTCACTAATACTATTCAACCTAATGATGGTTTCCCCTAGCAAGATCTCTATCCAAACAAGGTCTAACACTTTCATTTACACTGACAAAGTACAAACTATCAAGAACAAACTATCCAAAATTACTTCCAGAATCACAGACAGCATAAACACTATGGAATCCTGGGCATCAACCTTCAAGCTGAAACAGAGAAAAACTCACTGCCTGATACTTATATCACCTCACAATACTGATTGCTGGGAAACCATCAAAGTCATGGGTTCTTCTCTCCCAATAGCAGATAAACTGAAGATTCTAGAAATCACCACAGATCACTATTTATCCCTCATCAACCAGGCAGCAGATGCCACAAAGAAAATGTTCTGCACATTAAACACTGCATCCCAAGAGATACATTCTACACCCTTGTCTAAACCATGGTCCTCATCCAGAACGACTACTGCAAAATAATCTAAGCAGAATGTAAGGAACAAATCTTAAAGAAATTACAGCAGCAAGACTTATTTTCAGAAAAAAAACGGTTTGAAAGCACAAGGTGTTTACTCCATAAACTACACTAGCTACCAATCAAAGTACATATATCCTTCAAGATTGGTTCCCTGGCCTACAGAATAATCTTCGGCCTCTCACCGGGCCACTTGACTAACCTAACAAACCTTCCAATTCAAATAGCTACCAAAGGCTCAAGATCCTACCTTACCCTCCACTTCCCAAGACGCCAAGGTATAAAATACAAGTCTGCTTACACAACCGGCTTCTCATAAGTCTACACCAAACTCTGGAACATACTACCGAAAGACCTCAAATTACTTAATCTTCCACAATCTCAGCAACGAAAAGAACCGAACCAGGCTTGTGTACCCCAAACTGACCTACAACATGATACCTGTCTACCCAAACATGTCTGTATCCCACAGTATAACCTATCCACTTTAAGATTATGGTAATCCTCCTTGAACAAACCTGTAACCTACTTCTAGAAAACTGTAAGCCACATTGAACCTACCAACAAGTGGGGAAACGTGGGTGCAACTGTGATAAATAAATCCAAATGAAGATATTAGAAAGAAACAGGAGGATTGGCAAGTGAAATGCAAAGTGCTGGTAAGGAAGTCAAAGAGACACTTAACAGAAGCTTGCCCCAGAAGCAAAACCACATTCAGCCCCATTTTAGATAGATTATAGAAGTAAGAATTGTGACTTGCAGGCCAGTGTATCTCAAGTTTCACCACTATTTTAGAACAGAATCTACCCACATTCTGTTCTAAAATACAGGAGAAATGGATCTTTATGCACTGGGTGCATTCAGCATAAACATCGATTTCAGAGAAATTAATGTATATAATATTGATGGATTCAAAGCCAGCGCATATCTGGTTATGTTGTATTATTCAATTTACATCATAATGAGGTATTTTCTATGCATTTTCATGCTTTTCATCTCATTACTTTATATCCTTTGGTACCTTAAATTAACATGCTTTAAATATAATGCACATTATTGCTGTTTAATGTGCTTTAAAGAGCAAACAACATGCATAATAGGGCTGCATTTCAATTAAAATGTTAATCGTAATTATTCATATGATTAAGGGTATGTTATTTATTTTTTTCACATTGCAGCTCCTTGTGACTCTGGGCAATCCTCCACTGCCCTAACAAATTAAAGAATAAACAGTAATGAAAAGATAAAATACAAAGTACAAATTGGAAAATTATAAATTAAAGAATCTAAAACAGCATGCAGAATAGCTATAAACAGCTTAAAAGTTTTCATAGCCTACCAAGCTTACCATGCCCTCCTCCCCACACCAGTTTTACAAGCCCCTGTTCTTAAACCCTGCTGGAGACTACCAGAAAGAATTATATGACCTCCTGAAGAGAATAGAGAACAATGGAAAAAGGCAGTTAATCTATATAAAAATTTAGTATGATCTAAAAGATAAAATGTATTATTCAAATTTAGTAGGTAAAGACCTGCTGAATCAGAGAAAGCTTTTTCAGATAAACTACTACTACTACTACTTATCATTTGTATAGCACTACAAGGCATACGCAGCGCTGTACATCATACAAAGAGCTTACAATCTATATAAGATAGGTAAACAAACAGAGCAATTAAGGGTAAGGGAATAAAGAGGTGAGGATAAAAGGACAGGGCAAGTGAGTAGTGGTTAGGAGTCAAAAGCAGTGGTAAAGAGGTGGGCTTTAAGTTTGGCCTTGAAAACGGCCAAAGACGGGGCTAGACGTCATGCTTGGGAAGTCTATTCCAGGCATGAGGTGCAGCAAGATAAAAGGAATGAAGTCTGGAATTAGCAGTAGAGGAGAAGGGGCCGAATAAGAGAGATTTATCAACAGAACGGAGTACTCGAGGGGGGTGTAGGGAGAGACAAGAGTGGAGAGGTACTGGGGAGTGGCAGAGTGAATGCACTTATAGGTTAATAAGAGAAGTTTGAATTGAATGCGTAAATGGATAGGGAGCCAGTGAAGTGACTTAAGGAGAGGGCTAATATGAGCATAGCGACTTTGGCAGAAAATGAGTCGCGCAGCAGACTACTATATAAAGCTATCTGAAGCAGTGGCATAGCCAGACCTAACATTTTGGGTGGGCCCAGAGCTAGTATGGGTGGGCACTATGTAAATAGGTGTGAGTAGCATTTCTTGGGATACTCCAAAATAATGCCTTAGAGTACACTTGATGAAGGATTTCTAATGAACAGTCTGCCCAACAAGTGTCCTGCATAAACATTAATCAAATAAATACTTGGAGCCTATGTTGCAAACCTTAACACCACCAATTCTGAACACACAAATATAAATAACAGCACCTTTAAAAAGGCAGCAGTGAATATACACAACAGCAATACGTGTCCCATTGGAAAAGCCAAACAAGTCTGATATAGATCCCCTCACAAGACACATGCCAGAAGAATCTTTCACCTCAGTCACATGCAGAACACTGACCAACCCTCATCAATTACAGAATAAAGGACCAAAACTTTTAAAATGTCCTGTAAGTCAGCATCAGCCCTACTCTTCCTTGTTCCCCCCCATCCCTCCTTGTAGCCTGATATCAGCCCTACCCATTCCTTCTTACCACCCATCTATCCCTGTAGCCTGGCATCAGCTTTACCCTTCCCTTCATAACCTGCCCCCCATATATTTCTATAGCTCAGAATCAGCCCTACCCATCCTTTCCTACCTCCCATCCATTCCTGTAGCTCAACATCAGTCCTTCCCTTCTCTACCTTACCCCCTCCTATCCCATTCAACCCCATAGCCCAGCATCCATCCACATAGCCCAGCATCAGCCCTTCCCTTCCCTACCCTACCCCCCCCCCCATCCATCCCTGTAGCCCATCATCAGCCCTTGCCTTCTCTACCCTAACCCCATCTCCATAGCCTGGCATCAGTCCTTCCCTTCCCTACCCTACCCCCATCCCTGCAGCATGGCATCAGCACTTCCCTTCTCTACCCTCCCCTCCATCCCTCCCTACATGTAGTTTAGTGTCAGCCCTGTCCTACCCCTTACCCATCCCCCCATAGTTTGGCATCTCCCCCATCCTGAGGCACATCAGCATTAAATATAAATATTTTTGTTTATTAATGACCTGAGCACTGCAGAGCCCCCCCCCCCCCCACCATCCACTTTAAATATAAAGCTTTTTTTTTTTAATAATTTTAACCTGGGAACTACAGAGACCAGCCCCACCTAAAAACCCACCAATATAAAATCATGTGCAACCTTTTTTAAATTTGGGCACTAAGCCCTCCACTCAGAAACCCAGCAAATAGTAACATTTATTGTTCATGGGGTTGTGGGTGTGGATGGGCTCTTCACTGCCTAGGGGGAAAAAGGGTTGTAATGATTAAACATACCTGGCAGATACAGATTTAGAGAGCACTGCAGACTGTGATCCATGTACTTCCTCTTCGTTCCTTCCTGCCACCCCCCCCCCCCCCCCCGTCGCATGCGTTTAAACCTTTTATTTTCCTTGCCACAACGGCAGTGAAGCATAAAACACAGCAGGCTCGCCTCCAGCCTTTCCCTTCCCTCACTCAGTGCCCCGCCCTCGTGGAAACAGGAAATACATCATCACAAGAAGGTGGGACACTGAGTAAGGGAAGGGAAAGGCTGGAGGCAAGCCTGCTGTGTTTTATGCTTCACTGCCGTTGCGGCGAGGAAAACAAAAGGTTTAAGCGTGCACGACGGGGGGGGGGGGGGGGCAGGAAGGAACGAAGAGGAAGCCTGTCCAGGTCGGGAGCTGAGGGCGGGAAGAGCTGCCTGCAGTGTTGCGCCAGCCCTGCATTTGGGGGGCAGTGCCCCCCTCAAACTAAGCCCATAAGTCAGAGGACTAAACTCTGGTGAGCTGCTGTTTTTTTCTGCCGGCTTTAGAAATTGCTGTTCAGATGGGGCAGAACCAAAAGACTGTGCACTCTCTCTCCTGCTGCAGCCTAATCAGCGCCTAGAGGACCGGCACCGATTGGAGGAGAAGGACAAACTAGGTGGGCCTGAGCTGAGATTTGGTGGGCCAGGGCACACCCAGCCCCCCCCCCCCCCCCCCCCCGTAGCTATGCCCCTGTTTAACACTATTAAATACACCAACCTCAAAAACGAAATTAAAACTGCAAGCTTAGACATGTGGCTGAAATCTTTCTAGACTGCAGTATATTTAACTTTTTCATTATGAACCTCATCTGGTCACCCTTCAAAAAATACTATTTAAATTAAAACATCATTATTTTCACTCTAATAATATCATATAGTATTGCTGGCTAGAGAATTGTTCAGTACCTTGGAAACAATAATAGCATATATAAACTCAGAAAGTGTTATACACCTAATACATGTCTTCACCACATGATTTACACCCCATCATCTCCGAGATAGTGGGGAGCCAGAGTCTGGAAAACAAATATGTAATTTGATAGAAATGGCTTCAAATTTTTGTCCCAGTTTAGAAAATAATAGATGAAAATTTAGTATTTAAAATGCAGAAGCCTTTTGTATCGACCCAAGTATTTTCATGGACTCACACTGATCTTAAAAGCTGACAGCATCCCACGAAGATGCTGTTTACAGAGTTCTTATTACAACTTTGAAACTGGTGAGGTTTTCAAAGTCAGTATAAAATTAGTATAGATAAGCCAATGTATCTAGTATATTTTGCTTTTTGCTATTTAAATATCAATAAAGCTAGAAAAATGTATCACATTTTAAGATAGGATGCGTCTCTTGTAAATCAGAACATTCTATTCTGGAACATTTCATACTCTGCTTCCATAACCTCTGTTTAATGTCCGTCGGAAAGCATTTCTCCATGTTCACGGCTCATGGCTTTTCTTTTTTAATTAGTGGCTGAATGTGTTCTTTTTTTAATTGAACATGATGTACAGTTAAATGGTGCTTTTGACATTCTTACCCAGGGGACAGATTAAAAACTAAGGCGATAAGACACCAGAGATTAGGTACCTAGAGTATGTGACAAAAAAAAAAAAAAAATATATATATATATACATATATATATATATATGTAATTTACCCCTAAGTTAGGTGCATAGCAGGTACATTTTATAACCCTGTGCATAGTTTTCTGAAATACCCACGACCCTCCCATTTCATGCCCATAGTCATGCCCCCTTTTTGGCAGTGCACATTAGAATTTACATTGCAGAATACACTTATGCACATTGTTATGGAATACGATTTGATTTCCATGCAGAAATCTCAACGCAATATAGAGAATCCAGGGTAAATGTTTAAAGAAAAAAATGGAGTGAATTAATTGAATAATTAATTTAGCATATTTACCACATGCACTAAAGAAATTGTAGTTTAATTTGAACTGTCAGGGACATTAATTAGTCATAGAAAAGTTTTTTCAAGTAGTAGTGAAAAACTATTTCACACAGAGATAAAGAGAAGCACATCTTAAAGTGTATTGGATGGTAGGTGCATCCTTCAACGGGATGCACCGGAATGACAACGGGTGCTTTGAGAGATAGCACAGAGAGGAGGGCACAGGGTGCTTGGACGGCACAACCTGTGATGCAATAAAGACAATGTTTTGAGTGAAGCTGTGTACCCAAGCTGGAGCAAAATGCTGAGAATATGACAAGTGGTGGAAATGAAAACGGTAACGGAATTCAAACATGCGTGGGATAAGCATAAAGGAATCCTGTGCAGAAGGAATGGATCCTCAGGAGCTTAGTTGAGATCGGGAGGCGGGGCTGGTGGTTGGGAGGCAGGGATACTGCTGGGCAGACATACGGTCTGTGACAGAGCCGGTGGTGGGAGGCGGGGCTGGTGGTTGGGAGGCGGGGATAGTGCTGGGCAGTCTTATACGGTCTGTGCCAGAGCCGGTGGTTTGGAGGCGGGGCTGGTGGTTAGGAGGCAGGGATAGTGCTGGGCAGACTTATACGGTCTGTGCCCTGAAGAGCACAGGTACAAATCAAAGTAGGGTATACACAAAAAGTAGCACATATGAGTTGTCTTGTTGGGCAGACTGGATGGACCATACAGGTCTTTTTCTGCCGTCATCTACTATGTTACTATGTTTAGAAATACAATGTTAGATGTTCCTGGCTGCGGCCAAAATAAATTCCAATTTAGAGTTAGCATTTTGTATTTAATCCATTTATTCTATTGATAACTAGGGTAGATGTTTCAAGAGGGGTATTAGATGAACTCATCATGTTCCTCCACAGAAACCTGGCTGCAGTGTTTTGTAAGGTCTGGAGATGTCTAAGATTGCAATCCCAATACAGTATTGCAATAATCATACCAAGAATTGTTATGAGTAGAATAATAAGCATAAAGAGTCAGCATCTACATAATTTCAAATAGTTCTTAATTTGGGCAGAAAATAAAACCCTGTTTTCAGTATATTGGAAATCTGAGATGACAAAGAGAAAAATGAATCAAGAGTAACACCTAAATATTTAGTGATGGTAACAGGACAGACGGAACTGTCAAAAAGAATTAAAACAAGAGAAGGAGATGTTGAAGCACCTGCAATCTAGCTGGCTACTGTCTTGTTTGGGTTAAATACAAGCTGATGATCTCGGAGCCAAATTGCTACCTCATAGAGGCACAAAGAAGTTGCTATTACTGAAGGCAGATCTATAAATGGTGCTCAAAAATCAGGGCTCAAAAAATTTTCAGCCAAGCACAGTTCTATAAATGGTGCTTACAGCTGAGCACCATTTATAGAATTGCGCTTAGTTTTGATTTGTGGGTAAAAAAAAATACTGTGCTCAGATCGATAGGGTCAGAATTTCCATGCTGATATTCTGTGTGGCAATTGGCGTCGATGTCTGTGCTGATATTGGTGCGTAATGTGTGAGGACATCATCTGTGCAGGGACCGTAAGGAAAATGGCATTAACCAAAAGGCAGCCAAATGTCTTTGAGGCTGACACCCTCCTGTTGGTCAGGTTTACTTTTGAAAAGCCAAAAAGGCTCTTCATCATCACTAACCACAGGAAGACGTCTTATTTGCAGTATAGGAGGGCCTGGCAGAGACTTGCTGCTTCCTAGAACATGGAGGCATCCTTCCCTAAGGAAGTTAAAGCAAGGTGTGGCCTAATGGATAGTGCGGTAAGCTTTGATCTTGGAAACCTGGGTTCGATTCCCACTGCAGCTCCTTGTAATCTTGGGCAAGTTACTTAATCCTCCATTGCCTCAGGTACAAAAACTTAGATTGTGAGCCCTCTAGGGACAGAGAAAGTATCTGCATATAATGTGTACAGTGCTGCATAGGTCTAGTAGCACTATAGAAATGATTAGTAGTAAGGTTGCTATTTGCATATATCAGCAGTGTCTCTGGTGCAAGAAAACACTGTTTGTATGCTAATTTTATGGCAAAGAGTGATGAAGTGATATGATAGAGAGGCAGTGGTGGGATTTGACCAGCTACCCCTGTTCTAACCACTTAACTACTGCCTCCCCTCCATAGCACAATGTGCCAGGCATCTGCGCTGATCCATCAGGGGTGCAGCATGTTAATTTCAGAGTGTAAGATTGCCATCACCACATATGTCCTGACCTAAAAATACAATCTCTGTTGAATAGCAAGGTAGCATTGTAAAGCATCTGTCATGTACCTGCCACTCAAACTCCCTCTCCACCTCTTGTCTCTATGCACACTGAGAATTTGAGGAAACATGCTCATTATCTGCAGCAGCCAGCGTAAGTTGGAATATCTGCAGGGGGTGAGATACCTGCTGCAGGCACAGGCAGGTAACACTGCAGTGTCACTTGCCCCTCTTCACTTCTCATTCATCTCTACGGCAGCCACATGGGTACAGGTAACCATTTATGGTACCACAAAGTATAGATGGCAATATATATCAAAAGACAAAGGTTGATGCCTAACCTCCATAAATCATGGTCAGTTCCCAAACTACAATACCCACCATAGAATATGTAATGGTCAAATGTGCTACTGAAGGAAAGCATAACTGTAACCAGTGTCTATGTTTCCCACCTTTGTAGCTCATCCACCAGCTATAGCACCCCCTGGACCTGCTGCCACAGGGACTAGAAGAGGAGGGAGAGGAGGAAGAAGTAGAGGAGGAGGAGATTGGAGCATGAAGAAGAGGAGGAGATGCAGACAGCAGCAGCCCTCACAGCACCAACTACCCCCCTCCCCCAGCTCAAACCTGGTGTATATCTTCACACCTAACTTTGGTGTGGATCTCCACAAAGTCTATAATACTGCTTGTATCTTTCTTGAACACCTGTGACCCAGCCATGTTCCTCCCATATCCATGCCCCCTGTTCTGTTGCACACTAAAAAAATGTATGAGCACATCTTTATTTATTAGTGTGTAACAAGCTGCACGCCTAATTGCAAATTGCTGCCAATCAGCACCAATCACTGATACTTAGCACCCAATTATTGGTGCTGATTGGATGGTAGGTGCACACAGAATTTGGGCACATGCTAAATATCCATGCACAATGTTTAGCGCCATATATAGAATTCAGGTATAATAAGGTATAAAAGAGAATATCATCAGTATAAGAATATGAGCTAATACCACCTGTCTGAATCAATAGAGCTAAAGGGTTCAAAAAAAAAAAATTAGAAAGAAGCAAAGAGAGAATAGCGAGTTGCGGAACCTCACATGGGAGAGTACAGAGGAAGAGGGAGAGGGGAGAGAGAAGACTGCAGCACTTGAAAGGAGCAGTGTTTGAATGGTTGCTTTATCCAACCCACAGGAAAATTCACTATTTTGGGGTGTTATTTGATACAACATTATCCATACATAATCATTTGAAGTATATCATTAGAACTATATTTTTCAAACTGAGATTGTGTGGTAGGTTGTGTGATTTACTCCCCTTTGAGAACATTTGTACAGTGTAACAGTGTATTATTTTCCCTCATTTTGACTACTATAATGTTTTAGTGCTTGGTCTTCCATATTATGCTCTTCAAAGTTTACAAATAGCACAGAATACAATAGCTGGTTTGTTGACTCAAACCTCTAGAACTGAATCATATTACACCAATACTACCATTTCTGCATTGACTTCTAATCTCTGCAAGAACTGAATTTAAGTCTTAATGTTCAGCTTTAGGGCTTTGAATAATGCAGCCCCATCCATATTGTCTTCTACTTTCAAAGTCTTCAAACCAGTACAGTGTTTCAGATCTTCAAAAATAAATGTGTTAGATGTGCTAACTTTTTCAACTGGGTGGGGGGGGGGGGGGGGGGAGGAATTAATCAAGCAGAATAAGGCCTTAAGTCACTTAATGTGACTTGAAATTACTTTAACACTGCTTGACTAAAAATACCACTGTGATATTTAAGTCACCGCAGGTTACACAGTATTGAGATACAAAATAAGCAAATGCCTGTTTTGTATCTCATTACTATGTAATGACCATAACATGACTTGTAGTGTTCTGCCCCCATTACATAGGACAGCTTTTGCAGTCTGTATGTAACAGATTACATGTCTGTATATTTATTAAGCTGTTTATAATAGACCAAGTCACTGCCTTTCTGCAGTCCTCGATAATTAGCCTTTATGAACACTTATGATCTGCTTTCAATGTCTTTTGGAGCTTTGTTGTTACTGCTCACCTCTGGGCATGCTGGGAGGAGCAGATTTCCCCCTTCTTCCGATTGGTCCTGAGAAATAAAAAAAAAAGATACAGCAACATATTAGAGAGCTGTGCCTACGTCATTGATCCAGCGTGTAGAGGGCTTGAACTCTCTATGCTGAGGTAGTACATTGCTGCTTGTTTTTTCCTCTTAAAGTTAGTAATCCATATTGATTTTTCACCTGCTGTGGCTTTGCAGCTTGTGTGGTTGCTATTGTTTAGGCTATTGCTGTTAGTGTTGTGTCTTTGAATATTTCATATTATCAGCCACTGACAGTTCCTCCTCTCTAGGAGAGGGGGATAATCACATACACTACTACTACTACTAATCATACAATCTGTAATCTGGCTCAAACAAATCTTGTTTATCTTGTCATCAACTATATTAAATAAAGCATCGACTTAAGGATTGGAGTCTCTTTGATAATAAGCAGCCCCAGGTTTAACTCTCTGAAAATACTCAGTACAGAATGCTGGGTAGAGGTCAGAATATGCAGTGATACACCACAAGTTGTGTTATGGCCCAGAAATCATGGTAAACATAACCTCAGCTTCCCTTATATAAAAATATGACCCCTAGTGGTAGACGCACATGACACTATTGATAAGGGAACCATTTTGGGGCAATCCTGGACTAGACAGGAACAACTGAGCATCGCTCCTGCTCAAAGACCCATGAAGACCCCCAAAGACATCCCCCATGGACAACCAATGATAGCAAAGTAGCCCTTGGAAGTGGGTGAGGGATGTGGGGGCTTTGAACTTATGCAGGGGCAATCTAGAGGAGGGGCCTTGAGCTAGGGGAACCCCACTATGCTACCCTGGGAGCATCAGGCCACAACTTTGTGGCCTGATGCTTCCTGGCCCATACACTGCTTGTGAGGTAGCTCACAAGCAGCATCTTTAAACATTGTCTTGAGTAACATGCAGTACCATGATCCCATAGGTTTCTCAATCCAGCAGTACATTAGGGTGCGGCAAAAGATGAATGTTTATTCCCCTCTTAGTCTTATAGGTCTCTATTGTACCGTCTGCCAAGTGTCTGGCCCTAAATTATGGCATAGTTTACCTCTAGAATTAAGAGAAATTGCTTTATTATTGTTGTTAAGAAAGTAATCAAAAACATGTCAGCAGCGGTCAGCCCTTTTTAAACATCTGATCATTGCTGGCTACATTAGCCCTGAATATTCAGTGTTAGACTGCTTAAATCATTTTCAATATCAGATGGACATTTATTTTTTTAAGAATTGGTAGACTGTCTTTGTAAAAGAAGCCCTTAAGGCCCTGTTTACTAAGCAGCATTATAGACGCATCAACATTTTAACACGCGTTAACCATGTACGTGCCTACAATATCCCTATAGGCGCCTAAATGGTTAGCGCGTGTGCTAAGTGTAGGTGCACTAAAAACACTAATGCACCTTAGTAAACAGGGCCCTTAGTTTGTTAAAAAATATATATTCTGCACAATCCCAAGTTCTAGGTGGATCACAGAGCAAACATACACAGTTAATAAAAGAAGACTTAGAATACAACCCCCCCCCCCCCACACACACACACACACAAAAAAAAAGATTAACAATAACCTTACATATATAAAATAAAAGTCGTCTTTAAACATAAGATTAGCCTGCTAAAAATACAGCCCTAAGAAGGGAGAAGTTAAGCTGACCTTTTAAATATTTTTAGCAGGCTGATCTTATGTTTAATGCCAACTTTTATTTTATATATTTAAGGTTATTGTTAATCTGGGTTTTCTTTATATTGTAAATCTTCTTTTATTGACTGTTTTATATTTGCTCTGTGATCCACCTAGAACTTGGGATTGTGCAGAATATAATTTTTTTTTAACAAACTAAGGGCTTCTTTTACAAAGGCGGTCTACCAATTCTCACTCGGAAAATTAGAGGAAGTCCATAGGAATTGAATAAACTTCCTCTCATTTTCTGCACAGGAATCACTAGTAAGGCCTTGTAAAAGAAACCCTAACCAGCTTAAATATTTGAAAAAGTAAACAAATAACATATCTGAAGGACTCTTCAAAAATAAGGTATTCTTTGCATCCCATGTGACCTGCCCACAGATATTAACTGACCTACCTATATAAGTGAAGGCTAATCTTCAGAGACAAACTTGAGGCTTCTTTTACTAAACTGCACTAGTGATTCCCAGTGCTGCAAATGTGACTCCAGTACAATTTATCTTCCTGATATTGTCCCTTCCCAATCCCTTTCTCTATCTGAAACCACTGTATACCTCAGGACCACATTGCCCACCTTTTGCGTTCATCACCTCACTATCCCATTTGTCTTCTTCTCAGATCTTAAACTTCAACATTTTTTTTCCTTTCATTCAAACATCTCCATGCTATCTGAGTGCATCACTGTCGTCATGCCTCTCCTACTCTTCTCCATACTCTCTTGCTCCTTCTCCTAATCTCTGCTGGGAATATCAATCCCAATCCTGGTCCTCCAAATCAGCCCTCACCCTACTCGTGCAGGTCACATCGCAAGGTCTCCAATTTAATTTCTTCTCCTCCCCACCCCTTCTCCGTCTTTCTTATGTGCCCTGTAGAATGCCCGCTCTGTCTCCAACAAGCTTTCCTACATCCACGACCTCTTTATCTCCCGTACTCTCCATCTGCTCATACTAACTGAGACTTGGCTTTGCCTGGAAGACTCTGCTTTATCTGCTACCCTGTGTAACGGAGGTTGCTTTTTCTCCCATACACTTTACCCAGTTGCCCGCAAAGGTGGTATCAGGCTACTACTCTCACCCTCTTATAGATTTCAACCTCTTCTTCCACCTCAGTCTCATTACTTCACTTCCTTTGAAGTCCACTCCGTCTATTCACTCCTCTAACTCTCCACGTTAGCAGTCATTTATTGACCCCCTGAGTTCTCATTGATTTTGACTCCTGGCTTTCTTTCACTTTCTTGAATCCTCATCTCCTTCCCTCATTGTTGGGGATTTTAGCATTCATGCTAATGATCCCTCTGACTCTTACTCTCAGTTTCTTGCTTTAATATCCTAGCTGGAAGCCTGATAAATCAGCTGCTTCTCCATCTCTGAGCACAGCCCTCCTGGCTTTGCAAATAATAGCCTTCTGGGAATTGTAGTCAAACCGCTTTTAAAGGGACCAAGCATAAAAACACCTAAACTTGAACAGAGGATTTTTTTTTCCTATTTTGTCCACTTTTCTGACCACATGTGCAGCGGCCCCCAGGCTACATACCACACTGTCTCTACTTGTTCTTGGTTTTCTCTCTCTCTCTCCTCATGCTCCTTCTTTTAAGGATTCTCTTCCAGACTTTCCCCATGTCATCATGGCAGTGGCGTAGCCAGACAGCCAATTTTGGGTGGGCCTGAGCCTAAAGTGGGTGGGCACAAAATTATCTCTGCCCCACCAAACCTCCACCTCAAAATATAAATACTTTAGCTAATGAGGATCCTCAAGCTCTGTTAGCTGAAGACTTTCTCTGAAGGCAATTAATACCAATCGGTCCACCACTTTTCTCTCTTCCCCGCCTCCAGTCCCCGGTCTGGCACCTCTCCCTAGCTCCACCCCATTGACAATTAATACCTTTAATTAAATTTAGATATTAGATATGTATCAAATGTCAAAGAATTTTAGATATTAGATATGTGTCATATGTCAAAGAATAAAGTGGTTGCTCAAAGCATATACTAACTGCAAAACACTATGCACAAATTTGTGCAAAAACACACTCAGAACCTTACTGTATCATAAATATTACACTGGGCAGACCCTAATACACCAATATACTGATACGGAAAATGCAGACCGTCAACAATATGAAACAAGGGATCATATCACAATTCTCATGTAGAGCCACTAAACACCTTTTTAGGGTGGATAGTGTTCACAATGAGCTCCTTCTATTAACGACCATATTTTATAATGATCCTTCAAGAGGTAGTGTGTCATGATTTAGGCTCTACACCATTTCTGATGTTTTGGTGCCACCTCAGTAAGGCCAACACACAATCTCTCCACTGCAAAACACTATACACAATCTTGTGCAAAAACACACTCATAACCTTACCAAATCATAACAACACTAATTCCAAGGGCAGGACGAGCTATAACCTTATGCGTGGAAAGGCAGCACTATAATTACAGAAAAGGCTGCAAATACTACATGCTAGCAGAATACTGCACCTTGATCACACATGAAAAACACATGACACAACAGTGTAGCACTCTAGAAATGTTAAATAGTAGTAGTAGTAGTAATATGAAGGCAAATTTCTGAACTGGAAAGTTACCTCAAGAAGTCAGACTCAGCATGCAGCAATACTAGAAAAATTGAAACTTACATGCAAATTATCACAGATGCACATTTCCAAAAACTGACATATTCCAATTAATAAATTCTGAATTAAAAAAATGTTTTCTACCTTTGTTGTCTGATCATTTAGTTTTTCAATTTGCTTTGGTCCCAGTGTCTTCTGTTTTATGGAGTGTCTTCTTTCTATTTGATATTTTTTTCACTCACCATGTCCACCATCCTCCTGTGTCCTTATGTTCTCTCCCCCTGCCCTCCCCTCTCCTCATCCATGTCCAGCAATTTCCTCTCTCCCCTCCATCCATCCATCCATGTCCTGATGTCCAGCAATTTCCTGTCTCCCCTCCCCTCCAGCGATCCATTCACTCCCCACCCCCGCCCTCCTCTTCATGTCCAGCGATCTGTTCTCTCCCTCTTCCTCCCCCTGCCGTGATGGCCAGCAATTCTCCCTGCCCTCCCTCAGCTCCCCTCTCCCTCCCCCTGCCCTCCCTTCCCATCCATGGCCAGCGATTCTCCCTCCCATCCCATCCATGACCAGCCATTCTCCCTGCCCTCCCTCAGCTCCCCAACAGCCCTCCGAGTCCTCTCCGTTCCCCCCCCCCTCACATCCATGGCCAATGATTCTCCCTGCCCTCCCTCAGCTCCCCAACAGCCCTCCGAGTCCTCTCCATTCCCCCCTCCCCTCCCATCCATGGCCAGCGATTCTCCCTGCCCTCCCTCAGCTCCCCAACAGCCCGAGTCCTCTCCATCCACCCCCCCCCCCCGCGTGCAGACGAGTGTGTTGAACCTGTCCTTTTTCTTTCAGTAGCAGTGAGCGACGTGAAGGAACTGCAAGTTTGCCAGCTTCAAGTTCTCCCTTCCCTGTCTTCACACAGTGTCGGACCCGCCTTCGCGGAAACAGGAAATACGTCATTGTAAAGGCGGGACCGACACTGTGTGAAGATGAAAGGGAGAACTTGAAGCAGTGTCGTGACGTCGCTCGCTGCTACTGAAAAGAAAAATGACAGGTTCAACGCTCTTGCGGGGGGGGGGACGGAACGGAGGGGGGAACGGAATGGAGGAGGAGGAGCGGAGGAGGGCTGCCGGTCGGGCCGAGGGAGGGAAGGAGGCGCGCCACGCGGGGCCTCGTAGAGCGCGAGGCCCTGTCACCCGCATCGCCCTAAGACCGGCTCGACTCGGGGTGCACCATTCCTGCGTGGGCCCTGGGCTTAAGTGGGTGGGCCTGGGCCCACCCAGGCCCACCTGTGGCTATGCCCCTGCATCATGGGACTGAGAAAGAAGAGGGTATGGTCTTATAGTGTATGGTGTGCACAGATTAGGTAGGGAAGAGGGTCTACTAAAGACTTGCTGGGAGGGGGGAAATATGGATTATATAGATGGGCCAAGGTGGGCTGGAAGGCATAATGTGAATCTGATATAGATGGGCTGAGAGTAGGGTGGTAAAAAGTGGCAATGAGTTAGGGTAGTGGATAAAGGGAGACTGGTAAGACTTGCAGGGCATCTTCTAGCATTTCTTTTAACCAAAAGTCTGCCCTTGTGTGCACCACCTGCTCTGCTCTATATTTAAAGACAGCCTAGTCAGTTCTCTTCAAAACCCACTATGTTTTAATTTTCTTTATATGGACTTGTAATTTGTGCTGAGTTGAGCACCCCCCAATCATTTTCAAAAGTTGACTGCTATGTCAGTAGCCATTTTCAAGCTGCCAGACAATGAAGTAGGAGTGACTATGGATCGCTTTTTCCTGCCTTCTAGACATTAGATAAACCCACAATATGTGCTAGGAGGTTCAGAGGATTGGAGAGTTCCCCTCTATAGAGATCACTGAGTAGGAGGGCGGAGCTTGCCCTCTATCAGGTGTTATGGGAGGGAGTCCCAGCTTCTTTGGAGTGTCGGGGAAGGGGAGCATGTCAGGAGTTGAAGGCATCGGGAGTGATGCTCCTTTTGCATTGGCCCCTTTTAAAGAAAGCAACCTGGCTTAGGGCATACTATGATTACATCATTGTGGCACAGAAAAACAAACATTCACAGCTGTAGCAACCCAAATTTATACTTACCATGTAATTTTAGTTGCTTGCAGTACTAACCTGAAATACTTGTATGAGGAGTATCATTGTGATAAAATACAATATTTTACCAAGCTTAGTAACTACCAGTCTAAAGCCCCTGTTTACTAAGGTTCATTAGTGTTTTTAGCATGCCTATACTTAGCGCACACGCTAACCATGTAGGCGCCTATAGGGATATTGTAGCCACGTACATGGTTAACATGCCTATATCACTGCTTAGTAAACAGGGCCCTAAGTCTGATGGCTGAATATTTAGTCCTAAACTTAAGTTTGTTTGTGTGTGTATATATCTCCATCCATCACTTACAATTTTATTAAAAGCATAACAATAATAAAATGACCAAATATAAGCATATACAATCAATGAGGTTAAGTTGGAAATGGCAAATTGAAACGTAGTAACAGAACATGATGAAATATCAGAAACATAAACATTTATCAGCACTGTAAAACAATCATAACAACACTATGATGTGAGCAGAATACGAATCATATAACAGACATGATGCTCACAGTTTCAGCACAATATAAAAAGAAACATGTTAATTGGCATGTATTAGAACATTCAGCATAGACCTGAGGCTAATGCTGTTCATACAATACTAATGAAATACATGAATAGGCACCTTATGAAATCATACTTTAATGGATAAAGTTATCTGAATAGCACTGAATTTGGTGCTATTTGGGTAACTTTTGGCCACAGCTGCTTAGAACACAGTCAACTGCTCATTCTCCTAAATGTATAATTTTTGGCCAGGCATCATTTTGAATATCTATCTCATAGTTTTTGTTGAACTTCCTAGGACTTCCACCACACATATATATATATATATATATATATATATATATATATATATATATATATATATATATATATATATATATATATATATATATATTTTAGTCTCATCCTGTTTGTCAGTCAGAGAAGAAAAATGACTTTTATATTATATTTTCCTGTGATGGAAGATCATGGAAGCAGTTCATGCCACACTATTTTCTTTTATGATTATTCAATTGAAATGGAATCTGGAAAAAAAAAAGCAAAGTTCCATATGAAGCTATTCCTCACAATATCTAAAGAGTCAGTGTCAATAACACAAGTCTGTGTAAAGCTAGATTGGTGAACTCTACCAACTTCACAAATATTATCAACACATGTGACTCTCAGGTCATCCATCATTCATAACTCAGTCACTCTCACAAGAATGCAATATCAGATTCCATCATATATAAAATAACACATGAGAGAAAAGCATAAAGGACAACAAATGTTATTTTCTGTTTAATTGGAATTATATAGAAAAAATGTTATTAAATAGGTTGTCGAACGACAACACTGTAGTGGACTGCAGATGGAACCAAAAGACGGAGCCAAAATAGAGGAAGCAGATTTTATTAACCCAACACAGCCAGGGGTTCATCAAGTGCCTGTGTCAGGGGTCTATACACCTAAAAATGTAATAATTTCAGTTACAAACAAAGGGCCTCTTATCAAGTCATGCTAGTGATCCCCGGTGCAGCAGTGCCATCAAAGCCTATATTCTTTGAATGGGCTTCATCAGCATTGCCACATGAGAACTGCTAGTGCAGCTTGATAAAAGAGGCCCAAAGATAGAAAAAAACTAATTGGAAAAACTATCCTGCTTATAATCGAAAGAGAAAAACGCCTATATTGCGACCCAAATCGGGAGATGGGCGTCTTTCTCCCGTGGGCGCCCAAATCGGTATAATCGAACGCCAATTTTGGGCGTTTCCAACTGCAATCCATCGCGGAAATGGGTAAAGTTGACGGGGGCATGTCAAAGGCGTGGTGAAGGCGGAACTGGGGCGTGGTTATCGGCGAGGAGAGATGGGCATCTTTAGCTGTTAATTGAAAAAAGCGTTTTTACCGCGAATTTGGGTCACTTTTTTGGGACCCTTTTTTTCCACAAACAGGTCCCAAAATTGCCCCAACTGCCCAGATGACCACTAGAGGGAATCGGGGATGACCTCCCCGGACTCCCCCAGTGGTCACTAACCCCCTCCCACAAAACAAAATCCACTTAAAAAACTTTTTTCCAGCCTCTATGCCAGCCTCAACTGCCATACCCACCTCCATGATAGCAGATGTTCTGTGGAAAATTGCTCGAGACAGAGGATATAGCTATTGAAAGGGCACACAGAGCCCTAGGAAAGAGAGTAGATAACCAACCTCGGAACATTGTTGTCTGTTTTACCACCTTTTCCACTAAAGAACAAGTGCTACAGCGGGCCCGCCAGGTTCTAATGAGGCTCAAATTAAGGTATACCAGGATTTATCCCAGCTTAAGCTGTCCCAACAACGTGCGATGAAACCTACGCTGGACATTTTAATAAAAAATAAGATTCCTTACGCTGGGCTTTTCCTTTTGCTCTCTGCTTTAGGGGGGGGGGGGGGAAATTGCACCGGATTCGACTCCTTTCTGAGGTTTGGAAGATCCTGTATGGCGAGGGTTTGACGACTACTGAGACTCCGCCCGTAGACCTAGCCACCACAACTCGGGCTTAACTCCAAAAATGGAAGCGTGTTCCCAGCAAATCCAAGACTGCCCCATCAGACACCTCAACGGATTGCTTGGTCTGTTTGCAGTCATATCCAAGATGCTCTGTGGGACTTTGCTGTTATGGTTATAATTAAAGTTATATACAATGTGCTCATGATGTGTACTTCAGTTGGTTACTCAATAGTAAATGCAAAAAATGGAGGAGATTTATATGAAATACCAACAGCTCAATTTCCTGACCAAAAAAGATTACTTCATTTGGTTAATTGAGAGATGTTGCCTCAAGAAGCCCCCGGCTCTAATTTATATGGAGCTCTAGGGGGCTGGGTTGCTTCATCATCGGCAACAACACTCTGTAAAAAGCAGCCACTACCCAACGTATATTAATTAGATAGTCTTTTTCTTTTTTCTTTTTTTCTATTTTTATATATCGTGATGGGCAGTTTATAGAATTAATATAGCGGCTACTTAGCTTTCACATGGTCCAGTCCTTCTTATAAACAGTCGTATCCATAACACGACCCAGACCGACAATGGCCAGCATTTCGTTGCCTGCGTCAGGGTCAGAGGGTCTGCGTACAACTCCGTCGAAGGATCTCTCATCTACAACGGACCAGCCATTTACTATTGAGTTACAAACTAAGAAGGGGATATCCTTTTGAATTGTTTATACTTCAGTTGGTTAGTCATTGAGAAAGAGTTGTATGAGGGGGTTTGGTATGATTGGGGGACTTGGGGCTGAGTGTGTGTGTGGGGGGGAGGGGTTCTCTCTATATATGTGTGTTAGAACTGTTTAGTATTTGGGTGGTTTGGGTGTTTGTGTGGAGGTGGGGATGCGTGGGGAGGGGCGATTTGGGTAGTGTTTCGGATGTGGTGGGGTTCTTTCTCCTGCGTTCCTAGTTAGGGGACTTTGTATGTCCCTGTCTAGTGGTGGGTGATGTGTTTGGGGTTGCTCTGGAGGGTGGTGGGGGGTGGGTTAGGCAGTCCTCATTGAGGTCAAGTGCCTTATTGTTACTTCTGTCTCAGGATGAAATGGGCTGGCACTATCTCGCTTGGAAGAGGGCAGGGGGTGCGGGGTTTTTTTGTTTTTATTTTCTCTCTTCTCTCCCTCTCCTTCCAACATTTTCGAGGCTACTTGGTTTTCAAGTTGTATCAGAGTTAACAGGCTTGTGTGTTGAATTCTAAATGAATGTGGATCTAATGTTCTTGACATACAAAGAGGGGAATAATCAAACAGCGCCAGCGAAATAGATTGTCAGCAATCTATTTTGGTGGCACCGCAAACAGCTGGCCTAACCGTATTATCGAAAAAGATGGCCAGCCATCTTTTCTTTCAATAATATGGTTTGTCCCAGCCAAATGCCAGAGTTCACCGGGTTTGAGATGGCCGGTTTTGTTTTTCAGCGATAATGGAAACTAAAAGCAGCTATCTCAACCCCGACTAAATCCAAGGCATTTGCTCATGGGAGGAGCCAGCATTTGTAGTGCACTGGTCCCCCTGACATACCAGGACACCAACCGGGCACCCTAGGGGGCACTTCTAAAACCTAAAAAAGAATATACAAATACCTCCCAGGTGCATAGCTCCCTTACCTTGAGTGCTGAGCCCCCTAACTCCCCCCAAACCCACTCTCCACAACTCTACACCACCACTACCATAGTCCTTATGGGTGAAGGGGGGCACCTACATGTAGGTAGAGTGGGTTTTGGGGGGGTTTGGAGGGCTCAACACTTACCACCACAAGTGTAACAGGTAGGGGGGGATGGGCCCGGGTCCACCTGCCTGAAGTCCACTGCAACCAACAAAAACTGTTACAGGGACCTGCATATTGCTGTCAGGGAGCTGGGTATGACATTTGAGGCTGGCATATAGGCTGGAAAAAAAGGTTTTTATTTTTATTTTTTTAGCTTGGGAGGGGGTTGGTGACCACTGGGGGAGTACAGGGAGGTCATCCCCCATTCCCTCCGGTGGTCATCTGGTCAGTTGGGGCATCTTTTTGAGGCTTGGTCGTGAAAATAAAAGGACCAAGTAAAACCGGCAAAATATTGATTAACATCACTTTTGTTTTTTCCATTATGTGCTGAAGCCGACCATCTGGTAGCCACGCCCATGCCCGCCCATGTCCCGCCTTCGCTACATCGCCGACACTCCCCCTTGAACTTTCGCCTGCTCGGCGACGGGAAAGCGGCAATGATGTGAAAAAAGGGGGTTTCGATTATACCGATTTGGTCGCATTTGAGAGATCGCCGGCTATCTCCCGATTTGTGTCGGAAGATCGCGCCCGATCTCTTTCGAAAATAAGCCTGAATGTCAAGGGTCTGAACTCTCCTCAAAAGCATCAAAATCTGTTTAAGGAATTGCTGTTCCATAAACTTCAAGTTGCATTTCTACAGGAGACTCATTTAAAGAGGGAACATGACAAATATTTGTCTCATCATCACTACACATGTCTATTGTGCTTCTGCTACTGACACATCAAGAAAACAGGGGGGGGGGGGGGGGGGGGGGGGTTGCAATCTTGCTTCAATCTTCCTTGCAGGTTCAGGTGTTGAAAACCAATAGTGACCCTGCTGGTAGAGTTTTGCTTCTGCATGTATTATTGAATAATTTAGCTTTTACCCTGGTCGCTGTTTATGCGCCCAACGAATCTCAGGGGGAATTTTTTGTCAGGCTCGGCAGGGTGGTCCAATTTGATCTGGTGTTAGGAGGTGACTTTAATGCATCTTTTGACCCAGCCTTGGATAGGTTTGGTGCAGTGTCGGGATTGGATGTTAAAAATTCTAAAGCGTTGGTTGGTCTGACTCGACTTTTAGCTGTATGTGATGTGTGGCGTCTACATCATCCAAAGGAAAGGGATTATTCTTTCTATTCCCATGCTCATGACTCATACTCCCATATTGATCATTTATTATTTGAAATCTCGTTGATTCAGGGGGGTTGTTTCTCATGTATTGGCCCCATTACCATTTCGGACCACACTCCAACCTGGGTTCAGCTTTCATCCTTTTGTGAGGAAGATAAGGACAGTAGGTGGACTTTGAACACATCTTTGCTGAAGGAGGTGTTCAAAGAACACTCGAGGGAATATCTTGATACTAATTTGAATTCAGGTCCTTCTTTGGGGATTGTTTGGGATGCTTTAAAGGCTGTAACAAGGGGTTTCTTTTTAAAACAGGCTGGCACTCGGGCTCGGGCCAGGAGAAAGGAAATTGCTGACTTCATTTCACAATTGACCCACTTGGAGGACCTCCATAAGTCCTCTCATTCGATCTCTACTCTGAGGCAGATCCAGGCTCTACGGTTAAAATTAGACAATAGTTACTCAGACTGATTGCAATTTATCCGGGGTCAACAACAGCAACTTCAGTATTTTAATCATAATAAGCCGGGGCATTTATTGGCCCTTAATTGAGGTAGCAAAGATTTGATTGTACTATTCTTTGCATTGGAGATGGTAAGAAAACTGTGCTGACTAGGTCTTCTCTGATTCGTCAGCGTTTCCAGTCTTTTTACCAGTCCCTATACTCGGCTGACTCTACAATTTACCCGGATGCTATTGAGGCCTTTTTATCATCTCAAGATCTTCCTTCCTTGACAAAAGAGCAACGGTGCCTGTTGGATGGTCTCGTCAAAGTGGATGAGGTTGTCAAAGTCATTAAGGACCTGCCCACTGGGAAGGCACCGGGTCTGGATGCCTTTCCAAATGACTTCTAAAGGACTTTTAGGGGGGAGTTTACCCCTCTGTTGGTAGAGATTCTTACTGGGGTTCGGGATGGGGAAATGTTGCCTCCCTCTATGATGGAAGCCTGGATAGAAGTGATTCCGAAGCCAGGCAAGGATAGGATGGAATGTGCCTCCTATCGCCCTATTTCCATTCTTAATTCTGATGTTAAAATTATAGCTAAGGTTCTAGCGAATTGACTAGCAAAAGTCCTTCCTGATCTAATCCACCCTGATCAAGTAGGGTTCATTCCCCAAAGACATGCTAAAGATAACGTTCGCAGTATGGTTAACTTACTGCATGTAGCTAACAAGTTTTTAAAAAAACCATGTGTCTTATAGGATTAGATGCCGAAAAGGCATTTGACCGGGTTCATTGGCCTTTTATGATTAGTGTTATGGAGCGATTGGAATTTGGGTCAGGCTTTAGGGGTTGGACCCAAGCTCTTTATAACTCTCCTAGCATGTGTGTGTATGAATTAATGGGTAATTCTCCTACTTTTCCTTGGTTTAGGGGGACCCGCCAAGGATGCCCTCTCTTGCCAATGGTATTTGCCTTGGTTATGGAACCCCTGGCTATTGCAATTTGTTGTCTTGGGCATTAAGGTAGGTGGTCAAGAATATAAGTTGGCAATGTTTGCTGATGATATCGTGGGAATGGTGGCTTTTACTTTGGCAGCTGAATTGGCTAAGTGAGAATTCAATAGTAATCAGTGGGTTGAGTAATTATGCAACAGTGATTGGTGGGTTAAACTATGGGAACAGGCAGTGCGCTGCTAGCATGAAGGATCATCTCATAATCACTCTGCTTTTGTTTGCAGCACCATGTTTCCTGTAACTGTCTTCAGGCTGATGCTGCTCAGTTCTTATTTCCCATTCGGTGCTCTCATGGTTGATGGCAATCCACAGTTTCCAGGTTTCTCTCCTTTTCCCTCAGCCTACTCTTCCTTTTTCTGACATCACAGTACAGCCCCAACCCCTGCAGCTCATGGCAGCTATGCCGCAGCCTGTCTGCCTCCAAGTTATTGCTACAACAGCGCAGCTACTTCCTTCACTCCATCCCTGCATTGGTTGCTCTGGCCATTGTTTCAGCACAGCCTGGGCACTAAACCCATTCCAGGTGAATGAAAGAAGGACACAGCACAGGGCCACCAAGTTCCAGGCTGTTAAGCAGAAGTGAATGTGTGAGACAGCACAGCAGATGAGTGTCTGCAGCTGGTAAATCTTTTTGCCCCATCCCCCAAGCTCAGCCAAAAGAAATGGCAGCATGAATTGAGAAACTTCACTCCATCTATATCCCTTTTGCACACACATACACAGTAGTGACAGGTTTTTCCTTCTACTGTTCTAGTTTGTTCTCTTTGTTTCCCTATTATGGGTTCCGGTTCTGAGCTGATACTGGTGCAGTACTTTGGGTTGCAGTATGCTATAATGTTTGTGGCACATATATAATTTTTGGGGGGTTGAAGTTCAAGCAACCCTGTTTGATATGTAGTTGCAGTGGGAGCACAAATGCCATTGCCTTTTGTATTTTTAGGACAGTGCTTAACTACTACTAATGCTGCTGCTGTTTATTTCCCTCTTCCTGCTTGCACTCAATCATGTTCAAAACTCATGAGCAGGCCTGGTTCTGATAGTAATCTCATTCTTCAGGAGATCAGCATCAGATCAAGACCTACCCATGTATTTTGAGCATGCTGGCACATAATTATTATTATTATTTATTATTTGTTACATTTGTATCCCACATTTTCCCACCTTTTTGCAGGCTCATATTACCTTTATTGGCGTTAGCCAGTTCCGGTCTTAACAAATACAAGGTATGAATGAATACAAAGCGATATTATGGTAGATAAGGTACATGTATGGTAGGTACAATTGGGGGGAACTTAGAGGGGGAGAGGGGGAGGAAGAGTCAGGTAATGTCCATTACGGTCTTTGGTTATATTGTGCCGCAGGTGTCCAGGTGTTTTTTTATGTTGGATCGGTGGGTTATGCTCTTCTGAACAGGACTGTCTTTAGTGCTTTCCGGAAATTTAGGTGGTCTAGTGTAGTTTTTAACTGCTTTTGGCAGTGCGTTCCATAATTGTGCGCTTAAGTAGGAAAAGCTGGATGCATAGGTGGATTTGTATTTGAGTCCTTTGTTGCTTGGGTAGTGGAGGTTTAGGTAAGATCGTGCAGATCTTGTGGTATTTCTGGTTGGCAGGTCGATAAGGTCTGTCATGTATCCAGGTGCCTCGCCGTAAATAATTTTATGAACAGTCGTGCAGATTTTGAAGAAGAGGAGAATGATCCACCTTTCATTTCCTACAAAGAGAGGTAAGAGGACTACTCAGAGATAAGGCAGTGAGAGAAATCGATGTTGAAGGGGGAAAAGGGTGAGAAGGAGGAAGGATGCACAAATTGGGTAGGTTAAGCAGGAATCAAGATTTAATTGAGAAGGAATTTGTGGCTAGGATGGGTAGCTGAGTGGGAGGAGAGAATGAATGGACTTAAATATTTATTTATTTGTTACATTTGTATCCCACATTTTCCCACCTATTTGTAGGCTCAATGTGGCTTACATAGTGCCGGAGAGCTGTTTGCAGACTCCGGAGTAAACAAATACAAGGTGATGTTGTTGTAGGATAAGGTTCATGAGGGATAAGTAAGGATTAAGGGGTTAGGATAGCAGAGCCAGGGAGATAAGATGGGAAAAAAAGGATAGCAAAGAAGTAGAAAGCAGTGACTCTGAGATTCAGAGGGAAAGCAAGGGAGATAGAGGAGACGGTGGGGACTCAGATTGAGTGGGGAAAGTGTGATGACTGGGGAATTTACGAGGAGGACTATAGGAAATTAGTGGCCTCAGGTAAGGAAAAAAGAATGGGGACGTGGGAAAAAGAGGCCTAGTGAAGAGCAGGGCCATGTAGTTTGCAAAAAGTGGAATAATAGGGAGTGAGGAAATAGGATGGAGGAGAGAAAGAAATGCTTGCCAAGGAGAAATCAAGAATTTGGATTAGGTTTAGAGATGGGAAGAAGTGAGAACAGATTGTGAGCATAGGTGCTAACTGTATGGGTATTGTGGGTGCCTGAACACCCCGATATTCTTTTCTGGAGTTGCCTGGATCTGAAATTAAAAGCTTCAGAATACAGGGTTGCGAGGGAAGACAGGAAGGAAGAGTGGTGTTTCCTATGTTACTGCTCCCACTTCCCCATGCATGTTACTAGCTGGCTAAAGAATTTCTGACCAATGAGCTAACAGGAGAAAAGAGTAGCATCCATGTAGGCCAGACAAGCTTCTTGCCCTTGGCCTGCCATAGAGATTGGGAGAAATGCTGACAGAGGTACCTGGAAAAGTCACGAGAAGCTGAAAGAGAGGCAGAAAAAAAAAAAGGTAGGGCTGAGAGAGGAGCAGGGAACCTATGAGTAATGTGATAGAGCTGCTTGCATAGGAGCTGATAAAGAGGCTGGAAAGGGGATTCTTGCTGTAAAAGAGGCTACTGGCTAGTAGATATAATACTGCTATAAAGGCCTGTGGGACTAGCCAAAATGAAGGAATCCTGGATGGGAAAGGAGGAAAAGAACTGAGGGGGAAGAGGATGCAGTAGACACTGATAAGACAAAGCAGAGGATCCAAATTGCACAAGAACCCTCATATTCTGTGAAAATGTTGTGAGTTTAGAATTTTTTTCCTTATATGTGTAACCCACCCTACAACCACAGAAACTCCTGGGGGCCACATATGGAAGAATGCTTCCTAGTGTTAGTACCACAAAACCTCGGTTGGGGATCACTGGTGCCATTTTGAATCCAAGTATGTCCAGGATGGGGATGCAAGAGGCCCACTTAAATTACCAATGTGACCCCCAGGTAAGTTTTTAGGGATGTTGGAGAATGGGGCTATGGAGAAGAAGTGCTTATGCCCTGGGACAAAGTTTGGTACGACTGATGGATCAGATTGGTGGGGATGAGGAGATTTAATTAGGGTGGGGTGTCTGTTAGGGATATAAGTTGTGACTGAAAAGATCAGATATATGGGGGGGAGGATATCCAGAAATGGGATTCTATATGCAGGATGTCAATAGGATGGATGGTTGTGCAGAGGGTGTCAAAGAGAATCAATGAGATTGCAGCTACCTATAGTCACGATAGCTAGTGAGTGGTAATGACCCAAATGTTAAATGTCACAGCAGATCACTCCTTCACTATACCCTGGTCATGACCACTCCCACATTAAGCAGGTAGCATGAGTTTCTTACCATACTGGTGGTTTTATTAGTAGAAAAACTCTCCCATAAAAAGGATAAAAAAAAAATCATTGCCTAGTGGTTAGGGGGGTGGACTTTGGTCCTGGGGAACTGAGGAACTGAGTTTGATTCCCACTTCAGGCACAGGCAGCTCCTTGTGACTCTGGGCAAATCACTTAACCCTCCATTGCCCCATGTAAGTCGCATTGAGCCTGCCATGAGTGGGAAAGAGCGGGGTACAAATGTAACAAAAAACAAAAAAAAACAAGATTCCTCAAATATATAGATACATAAATATGAGGGAAAGCTCTCACGTAAACATTTGAGTCATTTATGCAGCCTAATATGATTTTTTAGCCACTGTATAGACTCACACAATATATAATCATAGAGCTAAATCCCACATTAATATATTTAACAAAGTGAACAGTACAAATCAAAGATCAGTTTGGAAATCAGAGATACTTCTCTCGAAATATAGTTTCAGTTCAAGCACGGCAGGCTTGCAGACAGGCTTTCAATGCTACAAATGACCTATAAGACCCCAGAGCCCAACCCAAGTTTTGTAGAGTACTGTGTCAGGGGATGAGGGCTTGAATACATCTTTATTTTTCAAAAAAAATGCCATTCTGGTGGTTTTGTTAGTGCATTAGGTGTTAGGGCAGATCCACACTAACTTTACCATGTAGTAAAACCTGTAATAACTGCTTAACATGGCTTAGCAAAAGGGCCCTTAAAGTCTGTGTCAGGGGCTTGAAGGTATACAAATGTATCAAATAAAAAAGATTCTGCCAATTTGATGAACAAGATTACATCCATGCAATCAAATCAAGTTGGATTTCTGAGTTTGCCACAACACGTTCAAAGTGTTGTATCAGTCTGGTGACATGCATAATCCAGTTTCTTAAATACATAGCAGTTCAGGTAGTCTGTCATTATTTTGTTGTGACACATAAAGGTCAAGGAGAAAGAGGAATTTATGGGGTGCTAAATGTCTTCACTACCTTTATACAGATATTCTTGATGAAACAGATCATAAGCTTGGCAGAATACTACTAAAATCACTTCAATGATTTTTATTGCTATTCCTTTTTTTATTGCAAAGGGAGAAGAGAAGAAATTGAGTTGCTCCTTCCATTGTTTCTCATAACTAATTGATCCTTTTATGCTTAAGATTTCACAAGAAAACTGGTTATGTAGTCAACAGAAGGGAAGAAATTATGTAATATACACATTGAATACAGAAAGAAAGGCCTATTTCCTCATTAAGTGGTTGATTCACCACAAAACCCTTCAAACTAATCCTTTGTCACTTCATTACTTCTGCTTAGTAATCTGTACAATAACACTAAATTTAAATTCTGTATCCTTATATCCCTTTGTTACAGTGTGGTGAATTTGAGACTATATTATGCCCTGTTGGATAGCATTTGAAGTTCATGTATAATATGAATGCTCAAATCCAGTTCTCAAGGTCCACAACTCTGCTTGGTTTTCAGGATTTCCACATTAAATATATATAAGACCATGTTATTCAGAAATGCCTACCCTGCTGGCTCTCCCAGCGACTCCACTGCTGGACGCACATCAAACTAAAGACATTTGGACATATTCCCTTCCCTACCAGCTTGCCCTCTATCCCCATCCATTCCTATTCTTCCCCATTATCACTTGTAGATTTGCTGTATTAATTTCATTTTGCTACATTGGCATTTGCCTCTGTGGTGCATTGTAAGCCACATTGAGCCTGGCATTGTTGGGAAACTGTGGGGTACAAATCAGATAATAAATAAATAAATAAAAATCTTCATGCAATGGAATGAAGAATTCAGATAGATCTCATACATATTCATTGTGGAAATCCTGAAGACCAGGATGGGTTGTGAATCCTGAGGACTGGATTTGAGGACCCCTGACATATAGGTTATGATACATTGTAACTCTGGATTCCTTATACCATAAAACTTATAAAGCAAGACATAGAGTGATCTATGTGCTTATCTATAATACTCAGTGCCAGATTAAGACATAGGCAAACTAAGTGCATGCCCAGTTCACAAATGGTTATGAGGACCAGTGACAGAGCTAGGACTGAATGGGCCCCGGACAGAAAAGTTAAGACGGACCCCTATAACACCATATTTCCTAAAGGAGAACAGGGGGGAGGGGGCTTCAGAGCTCCACAAACCAACCCCTGCAAAATACATTTCAGACCTATATAGAAAGCCTGTCATAATAAAGCAGCACTAATGTCCAGGAATCAAACAGCAACAATCCTACTTATAAAAAGATAGTACCCTAGAATACCAGTACACCTTTTGATGGAAAAACAGAACATATCAGACTGATACAAATCCCTTTTCGGCAATTAAAAACTAGCAGAATACAGTCCATTCTCATTATTCGCGTGTTCAGCATTCGCTATTTTGCTTATCCACGGAGATGCAATTAGTGACCACCATTCACCATTTGCAGTATTGTGTTTGCGTATTTGCGGATATGCACCTCCTCTTTCGCTTTTGCATTTTTGGCTTGTTTGCTTCTGGAAACTGCCACCAAGTGTCCTAGAGCAGCCAAGAGAGATACATATAGTACATAAAACTTTGGCATTTACACTCACAGGACTCAAATAATTAACAACTATTAAACTTAACAATAAGTCATGTGGCAACATAAGCTGCTGCAGCTTTATTTACTTAACCAACAGGTCCCATGAACCGTTCCCAAACATAACATTTTCCAAGCTTATGTCTGTTCAATACAATGCAGAAGTTAACATGGTTAGGTGGTCATGTCCTAACCTCCAAAGCTTACTTCTATATGCAATAGCTCATCCCATTTCCCCCAGGAAGGCTTGTGGTACAGCCAAACCTACCCCACTCCCTTTATGATTCATGATGGTCATGCACATGAATCCTCACCCTGATTCCCATTTTAAATGGTCTGCTTCCTAATCTCCAATGAACCCTCTGTTATTGGGAATGGATCTACCATTACTGCAGTGACAAACACCCACCACCCGATCCAAACATCCCAACGCTCCATCTGGGTGGGAGGGTGAAAGACAGGTCTGCAATTTGGGATCTCCACAAAAACTCTTCTCACCATGTCCCACCAAACTGTCCCCCAACAACCAGAACTGTAATTGGCGCACCCTGTATTATCGTTTATCGTTTATTTATTTACTAGACCGTTTCTTATTACAGAATAAATCAGAATGGTTTATAATCAAATATAACATTAAAACAATTAAATTACTCAAATCGGAAATCCATATGTGATAGAAAAGCACAGCAAACCATCAAAACTAAAAATATACAATTAATAAAAACATTCATATATATCAAAAACAGCAAGGGGCATTAATCCCCTTTTTTTTGTTCCTTCCAGTTTGATTCTAAGCAGTGTTTCCAAAAGATTCTTGAAAAAATGTGTTTTAAGAATATTACAAAAATGAGTGTAAGAATCCTCAAGCCTAAGTTCTTTAGGAAGGTAGTTCCAAAGTGTTGGAGCCAGAAAAAAATAATGCAGATTTTCGAGTAGATTCCCATCTAGCTTTATATGGTGGCGGAATTACCAATCTATTATCTGTTAATGATCGAAGAATCCGAGTTTGTGTATGAGGTATAATAAGATTAAACAAATATGAAGGGCTAGATACATAGAAAGCTTTATGTGTCAATGTTAAAATTTTAAATTTTATCCTAGATTTTATTGGAAGCCAGTGCAAATGATATAGCAATGGGGTGATTCTATCATATTTTGACGCTCTGCAGATATTACTAGCTGCTGTATTTTGAGTTGTCTGTAATCGTTTTAGATTAAGTTTTGATAGACCTGCATAAACTATATTACAGTAGTCTAGACGTGATTTAATGTATGCATGAGTTAGTGTGCATAATGATGATTTATTTAAGGAGTTTCTAATTGAACATAACTTACGCAATTTATAAAAAGATTTCCTTGTTACATCAGATATTTGCTCACTGAAGGACAAGGAAGAATCAATAATAATACCTAAGTATCTAAATGACTTCACTGTCGGAACTTGTTTACTAAGCAAAACAGCTGTTAGAGATGGAATGGGCCCAAGGCCCGTTATCCAAGAAGTTATTATTTTATCTGGATTTAATACTAGTTTATGTGCTGTAAGCCAATCTGCCACCTTATCAAGAAAATTTGGATTGGTACCAGATCAATGTTTGCTGGCTTAACATAATGTATTAAAAGAAAATCATCGGCACATGAATAGGAACTAATACCTGAAGATTGAATGAGTAATGAAAGTGGACTAACATAAAGATTGAATAACATAGGTGACAACATCGATCCTTGTGGTACCCACAAAGAGTGGAATAAGAATTAGAAGTTGAATGATAGGTGCGAACTTGGCACAGGAATTATGCGTAGTAACGAGGCATCCTCCCCAACCCAACTGTGATATGTGCTATGTAATTGCTACAATGTAGCTTTGATGTTATGGAGTTGCTGATTTCCTTTGTTTGCTGTTTGAAAAATGTCATGAAGTATTATTTCAAGGACAGGATGGTAGATACTTGGAATGCCCACTCACGGGAGGTGGTGGAGATGAAAATGTTAAGAGAATTCAAAAATGCATGGGATAAACACAAAAGAATCCTGTTCAGAAGGAATGAATCCACAGAAGCATAGTGGAGATTGGGCGGCAACATTGGTAATTGGGAAGGAAAGCTAGTGCTGGGCAAAATTCTATGGTCTGTGCCCTGAAAATGGCAAGGATAAATCAAGGTCAGGTATGCATATGAAGTATCACATATAATGAGTTTATCTTGTTGGGCAGACTGAATGGACTGTACAGGTCTTTATGTTACTATTTATTCAAGATGCAGGCTTGGAGGTACTGCAGGCAATTAAGAGGGGAGGAAAAGATTATCTGAGCAATTCAGGTATTTGTAAGACAGAGACGTCATTGACCTGAACCATACCTTGGAATGTAGCCAGGGGAAATGCTTGGTAATTTGGTTTTTAAAGTCCAGTACCTAATATCTAACAGGCCTTTCTGTTCATTAAAGACATGCATCAGATGGATTTGTTTCTTTCTTGTGAAATTATGTGGCAGCCGCTAGAAAACAGGGGGGGGGGGAGGTGTTAGTTTCTATTCTTTCCTCTAATTTGGTTTAAAATGGACTTATGAACAGTATAGCTGTTTTTGGATTTAAGAAATGTCCTGAGTTTTCCTACATATTTTTATCAATAGAAATCAAACAAAATAAAACATGGAAAAGAAAATAAGATGATACCTTTTTTATTGGACATAACTTAATACATTTCTTGATTAGCTTTCGAAGGTTGCCCTTCTTCGTCAGATCGGAAATAAGCAAATGTGCTAGCTGACAGTGTATATAAGTGAAAAACATTCAAGCATTGCTATGACAGTCTGACAGGGTGGGAGGATGGGGGTGGGTAGGAAGTATGCATGGGGACATCAAAGTATACCATTGGTATTCTAACAGGGTGGGTGTGGACAGGTGAGGGGAGGGTGATCAACAGAGACATGCATACTTCCTACCCACCCCCATCCTCCCACCCTGTCAGACTGTCATAGCAATGCTTGAATGTTTTTCACTTATATACACTGTCAGCTAGCACATTTGCTTATTTCCGATCTGACGAAGAAGGGCAACCTTCGAAAGCTAATCAAGAAATGTATTAAGTTATGTCCAATAAAAAAGGTATCATCTTATTTTCTTTTCCATGTTTTATTTTGTTTGATTTCTATTGATAACCTTAACAGTGGACTAACACGGCTACCACACTCCCCTACATATTTTGTAGTTTAAATCGCCTGCTGACTAGAATTCCCATGCCACCTCCCCCTTCCCTTTCCCTCTTTATTTCCTCATATTTCCTAAATATTGTGGTATATTATTCCTTAGGTTTCTTGTTAATTTCTTGAATTGATAGTTTTGTTTGGATAAGGGATGATTGTATGTGTATCAGGAGTTGTCTTGATTGTATTTGAAAATTAATTAAAAAAAAAAACATTAACAGTGCCAACTATTACTATTGCACTAGACATTTTAAACTGCCAATCAATGCGCAAAAAGCATTTCCTTCTGTGTAACCTTATTATATAACAGAAATTAGACATTTTCTGCTTGATTGAAACCTGGTTATCTGATTTAGAAACCTCATATCTCAACCAAGCAACTTCCCCTGGTTACCAATACTACATTAATAATCATAGCGACCACCAAGGTGGTGGATTAGTTATTTTCTCCTTGGAACTACTTGAATCCCAATTCTTGGTATATTCACACTCTAATATTGAGTAAGTTCAATTTCATATTGGCACTTCCACACCCTTAGATTTTTTTTTACTTCTTTACCATCCACCTCCTCCAACAACTGCTTATTTCAACTTATACACACATTGTTAACTGATCGCTGTCTCACCACTTCACCCCCAATCATATTAAGAGACTTTTAATAATTCATTTTGACAATTCTGCCTCCCCCTTCACCTATGATATCTCTTGACTCTTTTCTCTGATCTCAACCTAACTCAACATGTAACCTGTGCCACTCATCAGGGTGGGCATGCTTTTAATTTTCACTATTCCTATAAACTAAACTAACAGTGGTCTATGTCATAAGGTGTATGGGGACAGACTTAAAAATCTCAATATGTATACTTTGGAAGAAAAGCATGAGAAGGGAGATATGATAGAGGCATTTAATATCTATGAGGCATAAATGCACAGGAAGTGAGTCACTTTCAATTGAAAGGAAGCTGTAGAACAAGGGCGCATAGGATGAAGATGAAAGGGGATAGACTCAGAAGTAACCTGAGGAAATATTTCTTCATGGAAAAGGTGGCGAATTTGTAGCATGGCCTCCCAGTGGAAGTGGAAGAGTTGAAAACAGTTTCTGGATGTAACAGAGCTTGGGACAAGTACATAGGATCTCTATGGGAGAGACAGGGAGAGTAGATGACATGGATGGGCAGACTGGATAGGCCATGTGGAGGGGCATAATCGAACAAAAATGGCTGTCTCCATGGGCGTTTATCTCTGAGAACGGGTCTGTGAAAGGGCGGATCGAACCGTATTTTCAAAAAAAATAGACGTCCATGTTTTATTCGACAATGTGTGACCTGGGCGTTTTTGCTTTTCAGCGATAATGGAAAATGAAAGCGCCTGGCTCAAAAACGAATAAATCAAAGGCATTTGTTCGTGGGAGGGGTGAGGATTCGTAGTGCACTGGTCCCCCTCACATGCCAGGACACCAATCGGGCACCCTAGGGGGCACTTTTACAAAAACAAAAAAAAAAGTAAAAGAGCTCCCAGGTGCATAGCACCCTTCCCTTGTGTGTTGAGCCCCCCAAATCCCCCTCAAAACCCACTGCCCACAAGTCTACACCATTACTATAGCCCTAAGGGGTGAAGGGGGGGCACCTACATGTGGGTACAGTGGGTTTGGGGGGTTGGACGACTAATAAGCATTAAGCAGCACAATTGTAACAGGTAGGGGGGGATGGGCCTGGGTCCACCTGCCTGAAGTCCACTGCACCCCCTAACAACTGCTCCAGGGACCTGCATTCTGCTGCCAGGGAGGTGGGTATGACATTTGAGGGTGAAAATAAAAAGTTGTGAAACATCATTTTTTGTGGTGGGAGGGGGTTAGTGACCACTGGGGGAGTCAGGGGAGGTCATCCCCGATTCCCTCTGGGGGTAATCTGGTCATTTAGGGCACTTTTGGGGGCCTTATTCGTGAAAAAACAGGGTCCGGGAAAAGTGTCCTAAATTCTAGCTACAAACGCATACTTTTTTTCCATTATCGGCGAAAGGCGTCCATCTCTGTTTGGGTGATAACCATGCCCCAGTCCCGCCTTCACCACGCCTCCGACACGCCCCCATCAACTTTGTATGCTTCCGTGATGGAGTGCAGTTGAAAACGTCCAAGTTAGGCTTTCGATTATACCGTGTTATTCGTTTTTGTGCGGTAAACGTCCATCTCCCGATTTAGGTCGGAACTTGGGCGTTTTTCTCGTTCGATTATAAGCAGGATGGTCTTTATGTGCCTACATTTTTCTCTATTTCTATCTCAGCACTTCATTCCTTACAATGGACTGACCATTCATCATATTATTTAATCATAATATGATGAAATGTCCACAGTGATTAAGTGTCTGGCGATGAAACATTTGTACACTGAAAAAATGTAGATTGTATTTTCAAGTTTATAAATGTTATTTTCCTCACATAGTCTCATTTGTTAAATTTCACTGTGTTTTTAGCATGTATAACAGTGTTGATGCATATTAGTGTGGGGCCCATATTGATTTACTAACATCTTATGCTAACGCCATGGTGTACTTTACTAAAAAAGACCCCAAATCTATTTTCATAAAATGAAGATACAAGAATGCAGGGGCAGAAGGCACCCACAAGCTTTGCCCGAAGGGCAGCCTGAAAGTTGTCTTCATAAACCCCCCTGTTTACTAAGCTCAGCTAGCAGCTGCTGTGCACTAATGTCAACACAACCCATTCACTTTAAATGAGTTCTGTCGGCATTGCCGCATGGCAGCTGATAGCACAGTTTAGTAAACAGAAGGGAAAATCTCTATTTTTAAAAATTTCTATCCATATCAATTTCTAGATAACAGCTGGACATTTCATATACTACAAACATATACTATATTACAGTCCAACTTCTATTAGTTAAATAATTTCTCATTTATTCTTTTAATTCTTACTCACATTCCACCTCCCCTCCTGTCCCCTCCTTTTAAATCATATATATTGAAGTATGTGAATCTCCTTTTATCTGTCTTGGGGTATCCATTACTTATTTGATTTAAATGCTTATTTATCAAATTCCTCCCTCATCCCTATAGCCACCTTCTTACAGTGAATGTGACATTTTCCAATATCTTCACTGCATCATCACCCAGTAATTCAAGTAGCAGTCTATAGGGTCCTTTTACAAAGGCGCGCTGAAAAACGGCTTGTGGTAGTGTAGGTGCAGGTTTTGGGTGCGCCGATCCATTTTTTAGCGCGCCTGTAAAAAGGTCTTTTTTTTTTGTCAAAAATGGACAAATTGCCACATGTCCATTTTGGCTCTGAGACCTTACCACCAGCCATTGACCTAGTGGGAGAGAATCAAGGTGGTAATGACCTACACGCATCAAATGCCACTTGGTGCATATCCGTTATGCGCACCCAAAAATAAAAAATATTTTTCAGACGTGCATATCGGACATGCACCAAAAATGAAATTACCTCAAGAACCACGCAGTAATCAGGTGGTAACTCCACTTTGGCGCACGTTGGGCTTAAGCGCTGACGCGGCTTATAAGGTAAAAGGGCCCCTATATGCTCAGTGGGACAATATTATCCATTGTAGTTCCTGAATTTTCTGGAATATTGTCTACCTACCCAGATTGCCTTTTATTTGCTCCATCACATTCAAGTGAATTCTTATGTTTCTCTACAGTATTAAGTTTGGGAGATCTACCCTCCTCCATTTTAACATAATTCACTTCCTTGCCATCATTAATACCCTATGCTGTAATCTTGCATTCCTCCCTGCTTGCTGGCCCACTATGAAAAAAATCATTAAACAGAAGTAAACTTTCCCTACCCCCGATCCCTACTTATTACATATATTATATGTACTTATTACATATATAAGTGGGCTCAAGTGTTTATAGGCATTCTTTGATTTAGCATTTATTTATTGCATTTATACCCCACATTTTCCAATGTGGTAGTTGGTTCAATGTGGCTTACAATTAGCTTAGTAGAAAACAGTTTACATAATAGAACCGATGTGGTATGAACAGTATTGTTCAATCAGAAAAATCCAGTTAGATCACAGTGATAGTCTCTTTAATTGTGCCCAGATGTTCCAAAACACTGCATATGTTAGAACAAAACTGTCAAATTAACCAATTCCAGAAGGGATATTTTAAAGCCAGCCATAATTTTAAACTTTACATGTCCAAATGTATTCTAGTATTTTTAGTCCCTGATTATACCCACTGTAACCAGTGCTGCCAGTCCTATCAGGGTAGTGTTGTCAGAAAACTAGGACTTGCATAAAATATTCATACTGGAACTAGCTAACTTGGAAAGCTCTCTAAGAACTGAGAAAAACAGTTAAAACAACATTTTATTGCAAGTAATAAATATATGACAATCTTGGAAAGGATACTGTCCAACACCCTTACATTTTGCAAAGGTTTTGTAAAGAAATCTAAATCTTTCTTGTGACTGAAGTGCTATTTCCACTACATTTTTAACATAATTGCCTCATCTCAGGCAATGTTTTTACTTCCCTTGTTGTGCTAAAGTTTTCTTGACAGTTACATAGCAAATATCTTCAACTTGTATAACAGGTGAAAGTAAGTGACTGAATAAAAATTGCATACTCCTAGAGTCTGTTATCAACCCTTTCAAATGGAGACTGGAAATAATTGTGCTAGTTTTCAGCAACAATCTTCTGTGTCATTTATAGACTAACCAATAAAATTGTGATTTATTATTCATCTCTGGTGTATCATCATCTCTTTGGAAAACAGCTAATATTACTCCTCTTCACAAGAGTAGTGACAAATCACTGCTTATAAATTAGTTTCCAATATCCTTACTGTCCATATTATAGGCATCACTTGAAAAGTCTATGCCACATTCCTATTTAAAAATCGACAATCCACAAAACAAAAATGCCAGTCTGTCCTCATTTATTTCACTCTCCAAAATAGTTAAAGGTTACAGGGGGTGCTCTGTTTGCTATGAATCTTGTTTTAGAATAATTACTACAGACGTGTAAGCTTTCAACATACTTAACCATAATATATAGCTAGGTAGACTGACTAACATTAGAATGAATAGCACATCAGTGTACCTCAAATCTTTCTAATAGGTACCTTTCAAAGAAGATAAGGATTTTTCATTTTGAAAGGAGCCATATTGCCATGTAATTCCATGTTGCTCAATAGTTTTAGGAAGTTTCGGCTAAAACAGAATTTGTTATCACATTCCTCCCTTTGTACTAAACTGTGCTAGCGGCTGCCTTGCGCTAATGCCGACACAGCCCATTCCCTTTGAATGGGCTGTGTCAGCATTGCCACGTGTCTTAGTAAACAGGGGGGGGGGGGGGATTATGTTTCTTTTACACTGAAGAAACTTATGGGTCCTTTTATTAAGCTGTGGTAAGAAATGGCCTTAAGTGTGTCTTTCTTAAGCACTTAGGCCATTTTCTCCATGGGTGTGGAAAAGGTCTGTTTTCTATTTTTTTTCAGTATATGGCCATGTACTGTTAGTATTAATGCACAAATCAGGATAATCAAAACAGCAGCTATATGTCCATAAACACTCAATCTAATGCTGTTGTTTTCAGAACATTATCAAGATAATTATTTTTAAATTTTTTGATCTTCACAGATCCTCTGAAGATCAAAAATATTTAATTATCTTGATAATGTTCTGAAAACAACAACATTAGATTGAGTATTAATGCACAGACATTTACAAAAATTACTACGGGAGCCTTATCTCCATCTATTTTGGAGGTGGTAAGGGTTCTCATGATAAGCATGTGCTAACCATTTAGTGAGCAGTAATATACATGTGCTAACTAGTTAGCACAAGAATGCCCCAAACATGCCCCCCTCAAAAAAATTAAGAAAAAATAATTACTCCTCGTTTAGTACATGCAAATGGCAAGACTAACACAGAACACTTTAGCACATCCTATGTTAGGCCATTTTTTCTGCATTTGGCTTATTTTAGTTCCTAACACAGCTTAGTAAAAGGACTCCTTAGCTTGCAATATAATTGAAGCCACAGGAAACAGCATCATGTACCATTTCTCCCATTTACTAGTTCTAAATGAGCACAGTGCCCAAGTTGTACATATAAACATATATAAAAAGAATTTGAGGATCTTTATTAAACAACATGCATTCCTTAAATCTAACATCAACTAGTAATCTCCTCATATTCTTCTGCTTATCTGGTTCAATCAGAACCAGACTTTACTTGTTAAAAACTATGGACCCATGAAACTTAGGGCCCCTTTTACTAAACCACACAACTGACTCCAATCTTGCAAATATGACAAAACCCATTTGACTTGAATGAGCTGCATCATATTTGCCATGCCAGGAATCACTAGCACAGTTTAGTAAAAGGGGACCTTAATTTCCAAACATTTTCTGTCCCATATTCAGCACTATTTAACTGGACATTAATGTGTCCTGACCAGTTAAATAGCACTTAACCAGCTATATGCGAATATCAGTAGGAGATAGTCAGTAATCTCCTGCTAACTATTCATAGTCGATGCTTAGCAGATAACTGGCTATTTCACTGGCTATCTGCTAATATTCAACACACTCTCAGAATTTCAGAAAGCTTTTGATAAAGTTCCTCATAAGAGACTCATGAGAAAATTAAAGAGTCATGGGATAGGAGACAAAGTTCTGGTATGGATTAGGAATTGGATAGATAGAAAACAGAGGGTAGGGTTAAATGTTTAGGGCTCTTCAGATTGGAAAAGAGATGGATGAGGGGAGATATGATTGAGGTCTACAAAATCCTGAGTAATGTAGAACAAGCAGAAGTAAATCAATTTCTTACACATTCCAAAAGTACAAAGACTAGGGGACACTCAAGGAAGTTACGTGGAAATGCTTTTAAAACAAATAGGAGGAAATATTTTTTTCATTCAACGAATAGTTAAGCTCTGGAACTCTTTGCCTGAGGATGAAGTAACAGTGGTTATCATACCTTAGTTTAAAAAAGGTTTGGACAAATTCCTAGAGGAAAAGTCCAATAGTCAGCTATTGAGACAGACATGGGAAGCAACTGCTTGCTCTGGAATTTGTAGTGTTGAGTGTTGCCACGATTTGAGTTTCTACCAGGTACTTGTGACCTGGCTTGGCCACTGTTTGGAAAACAGGATACTGGGCTAGATGGACCATCGGTCTGACCCAGTATGCCTACTCTTATGTTCATATGATCTCCCCTCAGCAATCTTTTCTCTAAGCTAAAGAACCCTAGCTACTTTAGCCTTTCCTCATAGGGAATTTGTACCATCCCCTTTATGATTATTGTTACCCTTCTCTGTACGTTTTCTAATTCCACTATGATGGGCATTTTCGAAAGAAATGTCTAAATTGGAATTTGGATGGTTTTGTAAAACATCCAAATTCGGAAGCGGAAAAAGATAGACATCCATCCTTTGTTTCGAAAATACCAAGGATGTCCTTGGATTTGGACATCTTTGATTTTTGGCAATTTTCTAAACCAAAGACATCCAAGTCTAAAACTTCCAAATGCAAGCCATTTGGACATGGGAGGAGCCAGCATTAGTAGTACACTGGTCCCACTGACATGCCTGGACAGCAATCAGGCACCCTAGGAGGCACTGCAGGTACATAGCTCCCTTACCTTGTGTGATGAGCCCCCCCCAACCCCCCCAAACCCACTACCCCCAACTGTACACCACTACCAAAGCCTTTATGGGTGAAGGGGGCGCCTATATGTGGGTACAGATGGTTTCTGTTGGATTTTGGAGAGCTCACTGTTTCTTCAACAAATGTAACAGATGGGGGGTATAGGCCTGGGTCCACCTGTCTGAAGTGCACTACACCCACTAAAACTGCTCCAGGGACCTGCATGCGCTGTCATGGACCTGAGTATGACAACTGAGGCTGGCAATCAATATTTGTAATGATGTTTTTGAGGATGGGAGGGTGTTAGTGACCACTGGGAGAGTAAGGGGAGGTCATCTGGTCATTTTGGGCACATTTTTGTGCCTTATTCAAAATAAAAACAGGTCCGGGTGACAACGTCCAAGTTTTAGTCTTGGACGTCTCTGCTTTTTTCCATTTTGGCTCAAAGACATCCAAGTCTTAGGAACTCCCAGTCCCGCTTTCACTACACCTCCGATACGCCCCCCCCCCCCCTCAGATTTGGATGTCTTTGCAACAGACTTTCACTAGAGAGGTCTAAAATCGGGTTTCAATTATACCGATTTGGACGTCTCTGAGAGATGGACTTCCAAGTGCCGATTTATGTCGGAAGATGGAAGTCCATCTCTTTCGAAAATGAGCCTGTATATCTTTCTTTAGATGCAGTGATGAGAACTGCACCCAGAATTTGAGGGGTGGTCACACCATAGAGCGATACAAAGATATTCTAACATCCTCATTTTTATTTTCCATTCCTTTCCTAATAATACCTAACATTCTATTTGCTTTCTTAGCTGCCACCGCATACTGAGCATTGGGTTTCAACATATCATCAATGATGTCACCTAAATCCCTTTTCTGGTCAGTGACTCCTAATGTGGAACATTGCATTATGTACTTATAGATTGGGGTTCCTCTTTCTCACATGCATCACTTTGCACTTTCTCACATTAAATATCATCTGCCATTTAGATCCCAGTCTCCAAGTCTCGTAAGGTCCTCTTGTAATTTTTCACAATCCTCTGGCAATTTAACAACTTTGAATAACTTTGTGTTGTCCACAAATTTAATAGTGGGGTTCCCCAGGGATCTGTGCTAGGACCACTGATTTTTAACATATTTAGAAATGATCTAGAGATGGGAGTAACTAGTGAGGTTATTACATTTGCTGACGATACAAAGTTATTCAAAGTTGTTAAATCACAAGAGGATTGTGAAAAATTACAAGAGGACCTTAGTAAATTTAAAATGAATCGGAGAAAATGTTTCTTCACTCAAGGTGTAATTGAACTCTGTAATTTGTTGTCGGAGAATGTGGTAAAGGTGGTTAGCTCAGCAGAGTTTAAAAAAGGTTTGGACAGCTTCCTAAAGAAAAAGTCCATAGACCATTATTAAATTGAACATGGGGAAAATCCACTATTTCTAGGATAAGCAGTATAAAATGTTTTGTTCTTTTTTGGGATCTTGCCAGGTATTTGTGACCTGGATTGGCCACTGTTGGAAACAGGATGCTGGGCTTGATGGACCTTTGGTCTTTCCCAGTATGGCAATACTTATGTACTTATGAGTGGGAGACTGGGCATCTAAATGGAAGATGATGTTTAATGTGAACAAGTGAAAAGTGATGCATGTATGAAAGAGGAACTCAAATTATAGCTATGTAAAGCAAGGCTCCACATTAGGAGACACCGACCAGGAAAGGGATGGAAGACAAAAATGAGGATGTTATAATGCCTTTATATTGCTCTATGGTGTGACCGCACCTCAAATATTGTGTTCAATTCTTGTCACCGCATCTGAAAAACAATATAGTGGAATTAGAAAAGTTACAGAGAAGGGTGCTAAAAATGATCAGGGGGATGGGACGACTTCCCTATAAGGAAAGGCTAAAGTGGCTTGGGCTTTTCAGCTTGGAGAAAAGACAGCTGAGGGGAGATATGATAGAGGTCTATAAAATAATGAGTGGAGTGGAACGGGTAGAAGTGATTTGTTTGTTTACTTTTTCCAAAAATACTAGGACTAGGGGGCATAAAATGAAGCTACAAAGTAGCAAATTTAACACAAATCAGGGAAATTTTTTCTTCACTCAATGTGTAATTAAACTCTGGAAATCGTTGCCAAAGAACATAGTAAAAGCAGTTAGCTTTGCTGGGTTTAAAAAATGTTTGGATGGCTTCCTAAAGGAAAAGTCCATAGAACATTATTAAAATGGACTTGGAGGAAAACCCACTGCTTATTTCTAGGGTAAACGTCATAAAATATATTGCACTTTTCTGGGATCTTGCCAAGTACTTGTCACCTGGCTTGGGCACTGTTGGAAACAGGATGCTGAGCTTGATGGACCTTAGTTCTGTCCCAGTATATCAATACTTATGTATGTATTTATGTACTTATTACTTATGAGGGTAGTAGGAGCAGAACCATATATCCAGGTTGAAAGATCTACTGGACTCTGTTAGATTGTACACTCAGGTCTACTCCACTTGGGTCTCCCAGAGGTAGAGTTTTGCAGCCTCAGCTGCTTTTTTTTCCAGTTATTCCTGCATCTGCAAAATAAAATCAACCAGATTTTGTTCTGGACTGGGTTAATGATGTCCCACACCTGAGCATTGAAGGAAGGTCTCCAGGATTGATTGAAGCATCCCGTTCCTGCTGTCATGTGCCAGCACTGCTTAAACAAAATTAATCACCACAAAAGAGAAGGAAGTGCAGGTGGGGGGAGTACAGAGAGAGAGTGAGAGATCAGAGAGGTACCACAAGGGTGGCCTCAGTAGCGGCAGAAGATGCCTGAGCCACAGGGGAGGAGGACGCTGCCTACAGGAGGGGACCCAAGTCACTCAAGCCCAAATTTTAGGAGCCAGTTATTGAAGCAGTTTGCTTTAACAACCGGCTCTCAAAATTCATAAAAAATTAACAAACAGCTCTTGTGAGCCGGTTTGAGCAAGCTCCAGCACACCACTGCATGTGGTTCACTCCAGTGACCCCACAAAATCCATTGCCACTCTCTCATATGAGGTTTTGATGATGGGCATGGGCACCAGAGGGGCAGGACTATTCAACTAGCATGTTGGGTATGATTGACAGTACAATTTTATCTGTTTATAGAATTCTGGCCAGTAAAAATGAGCTATTATATGTTCTCTGGTGTTTTCTTCCCCCCTGTAGCCCCTAGCAAATTATTGTGGGCTAGCTGAAGTACTTGCCCACAGAAGGGTTGAGGTACTAACTGCTATTCCCTCTTATCCTTCTGGGGTTCCTTTCACAACCCTATATAGTTAATCATGTTTCATTATAGAGTATGGGAGATCTGCCTTTAGAGAGTCTAGGTTGTCTACTGGTTTCCCATCTATCACTTGAACCTTATCTCAGGGCTCTCAAAGAAACTTGGCTTCCATTTGGTATTTGTTATACTTCCCAGGGTTTTTTCCCCACCCCACTCAGGTAAGTACCTGATGTATACTAAGTAGCCTCCTCTGCATCAGAGTCCCTCTCTACTGCAACCCCTAGATTCTAAATATAATATGATTTCTCTAATGGATTTTACCACTAGGGTTTAAGCAGTTTAGGGTCCTTGATGTACAAGTCCATATCTTCCAGTTGGAAGATCTCTGGGAATGATTCTTTTTTTTTTTTTCATTGTGTCTAGCAGAGCAATTAACTGTGTCCATACAGCTCTTTAAGTCTGGATAGTCCCAACCCAAAGTTGACTGAGTAGGGATGCCAGAGTAACATTTCAATTTCCAGCTTTGTTTGTTCCACTGGTGTTTTGATTGAGATACAAGTAGTCAGGTATTGCCTCTGGTCTCCATGAAGCCAGGCTGAAATCACAGTCCACTCATAATTTATAATGTGGACTTTCTAGACAAACATCTTTGGCATCTTCTATTACTTGGCACTCTCTGGAAAAGTGTCCCTTTTCTCCACAATTGAACAAGTGAGAAGGTCCAACTTGTGAATCTGGGACATTATAGGTTGCAGTGTCCTCATTGACTGTAGTACCATTCATTACAGACTTCCCTTTTTACTTCTTGGGCTACAAGATAGCTTCTTCTCCTTCAATCTGAGGCTCTGTACAGATTGAGTATATGGAAATCTCACACTATCTCCAGAGCACTCTCTAGTGTCAGCATAACATTTTCATATGCTCACTGCCTCATGGGTAGACTCAAGCCATATAAGAATTGTTACAGGAGAATGAACTTGACTATCTCCTTTATTCTATAGAAGAAGCTTCTGTGTCTCTTTTTTGTTTGTTTGTTTGTTTGTTTTAGGAAGGACCCCCTTTTTGAAGTGCTACGAATACACTTCTGGGGGTACATACTGCTTGTTCTAGGATAGAGAACTTAACATTAAAATTTGTGGTGTATTCATCTGGGTTTGCATCTTGGAAGGTGTCTTTGCTGCTATCAATTTAGAAGTTACCTCAGAAAGCAATCCATGTTATTTCCAGCCACACAGCCATTTGAGCAGTTCTTTCAAGATTCATTAGAAAATAACTTGGATCATCCTTGGGGGTCAGAATACGCAATTCATGGATTGGTAGGTTTCCCTGGGGACACCTGAGCCAAAGAGCTCTGTTGTAGCTCTAAAGATTTTTGCAAAGCTTGCTGTTGTTCATATTGTACCTGCAGAATTTACTACAGCTGCCGCTGTTGACCCTCCACTAGGGCCTGGAGTAAGTTTTCCATTCTATACTACCACACTAGTGCACACTGTAAATACAACAACAAAATTCTGCCTGTCCAGCACTGACTAAATTTCTTTTGGTCTCTCTTTCTAGTACAGGGTTATTTCCATTGGCCCATGTTCCTGGTCCTCCTGTGCTGTAGTAATACCCAAAGCCCTGAAGGTTTATGGATTTGCCTTCTTTTACTCTGAGAAGCACAGGTCCCACTGCTCCCACACTATGTGATAGTATGAATGAGCGTGAACCAAGAAACCTTCAAAAGAACAGCTAGACCATAGGTTGAAACTGAACAAAAAGTTTCTTTTAATAGTGTAATACAAACAGAAAATAGACAGGAACTAGGTCCTCTCACAAAATTCTAGATCAGTACTTCACATAAAGCTGCTGCAAGTTCAGTATCTAGCAGACAAAGAAAGGTCTGGTTCCTACCAGATCACAGAAGTATGTCAATATGTTTGAAGTTAACAAATACAAGCTTTCTTACCTCCTGGTTATCCTTCAGATCCTGCAAAGGTACAATGTGCAAATGTACTCTGAAAGTTTGCTGTTTCCTGCCCTGGACCTCCCTAGATTGTCTGAGTTTGGGAGTTTTATTTGACCTTCCTAATGCATGCCTTTCCTGCTCTGACCTCAGTGAGCCATACCCTCCCAGTTAAGCTCTTGAGAGCTACATGTTTTAAGGTGGCCCTGTAAGGAACTGTTGTTAAGGGGAACTGGTGACTTCTCTTACCCTAAAATTCCTAAGGAAAAAATATTCAACATAAAGGAATCCTTCACATGCTTATCTTCCAATGTGATATATATCATTCAATGTAAAAAATGTGACGAAGGGTGCTATATTGGAGAAACAAGCCAGATGCTAAAGAAGAGATTTAATTTACATGGTCATCATATGAAAAATGCCAGTGCCAACCAGGATGTCACCTCTGTGGGCAGCACTTTACAAAACCAGAACAATGTATCAATGATTTTATAGTGAGAATATGAAAAGGAAACTTTAAGACAGTACAGGAACGCAAGATCTTTGAAGTCAAAATGATTAAATATTTTGACACTCACCAGACAGGACATAACAAAGGTATAGGTTTTCTAGCCCTTTATAAACCATAAAATCATACTGCTTTGTCACCATGCTTATCTCCCTGTCCCTCATCCACCTGGCTCTCCCTGTCTCTCATCTAACCCACCCCACCCTTATCCTGTGAGACTGTCACTGAAATGCTTTGATGTTTCACTTATATATACTGTTATTTATCAACATTTGCTTATTTCTGATCTGATGAAGAAAGGGTACCTTCGAAAACTAATCAAAAAATGTAGTAAGTTAGTCCAATAAAAATGGATCATCTTATTTTCTTTTCTTTTCTCTTATTTTATTTTATTTCTATTGAATACCTTTAAAAGTGCACTAACATGGCTACCACATCTCTCTACCCACAGACAGAATGTGCAGTTTCAAAGGCTGCATTTCTGCACCATAACAAAATAAATAAAAAAAAAAGTATTATGCTTTGGAATGGCTTTGTAAGTTGCCTTCCCTAAGTTTACATTTTTACATAGCAGTAAGAAGACTGATGCTATTGGTATTAGCAAAGTTGGTAATAGAAAAAGCAGGATCAGATTTCCAGAAGGTATAAGATAAGCAAAGAAGTGACAGGAACATCTGAGATCAACTGGGGTCTTTAGCATTATTACAGAATTTGAATTGACAGAATAGTAGGGTTTATGATTCATATCTGCTGTCTTGTGGTATTCTATATTTTCAGTTTGAAAGATTTAGTGACCCATAAAAGAGAGGACAGGAAGAGTTAAGATGATAACAAAATATATATAAAAAAATGGCCATGAGCAATATGATGGTTCTTCTTCTGTCCCCATGACTCTGAGATTGTAGTAGATTCTGGATGAAGTGAAACCCTTTGTGACAGTGTGTGTGGAATAAACACAGTTGCCCTTAAGTATACTGCTTCACATGGTCACTTTAAGAGAATTCTAGCTCTAGACTGCTTAGCTAGGAGACCATGGTCCAGCCAGGAGAAAGTAAAAACCCAGAGCAGGGAGGAAAAGCTCCTATAAGGAGATCCAGGAAATTATAGACCGGTGATCCTGATGTCAGTGCCGGGCAAAATGGTAGAGACTATTAGAAAGAACAAAATTCCAGAGCATATTCAAAAGTATGGATTAATGAGACAAAGCCAATATGGATTTAGTGAAGGGAAATCTTGCCTCACCAATCTAGTACATTTCTTTGAAGGGGTGAACAAACATGTGGATAAAGGTGAGCTGGTTGATATTGTGTATCTGGATTTTCAAAAGGCATTTGACAAAGTACCTCATGAAAGACTCCAGAGGAAATTGGAGAGTCATGGGGGATAGGAGATAGTGTCCTATTGTTGATTAAAAACTGGTTAAAAGATAGAAAATAGAGAGCAGTGTTGAATGGTCAGTATTCTGAATGGAGAAGGGTAGATAGTGGGGTTCCCCAGGGGTCTGTGCTGGGACCGCTGCTTTTTAACAAATGATCTAGAAATGGAAGTAACTAGTGAGGTAATTAAATTTGCTGATGACACAAAGTTATTCAAAGTTGTTAAATCACAAGAGGATTGTGAAAAATTACAAGAGAACCTTACGAGACAGGGTGTCTAAATGGCAGATGATATTTAATGTGAGCAAGTGAAAAGTGATTCATGTGGGAAAGAAGAACTCGAATTATAGCTACGTAATGCAAGGTTCCACATTAGGTGTCACCTACAAAGAAAGGGAACTAGGCGTCGTCGTTGATGATACGTTGAAACCCTCTGCTCAGTGAGCTGTGTCGGCTAAGAAAGCAAATAGAATGCTAGATATTATTAGGAAAGGAATATAAAAGAAAAATGAGGACATTATAATGCCCTTGTATCGTTACAAGGTGCGACTGCACCTCGAATATTGTGTTCAATTCTGGTCGCTGCATCTTAAAAAGATTTAGTGGAATTAGAAAAGGTACAGAGAAGGGCGACAAAAATGAAAAAGGGGATGGGACAAATTCCCTATGAGGAAAGGTTAAAGCTGCTAGGGCTCTTCAGCTTGGTGAAAAGATGGTTGAGGGGAGATATAATAGAGGTCTATAAAATAGTGAGTGGAGTGGAATGGGTAGACGAGAAATTGCTTGTTTACTCTTTCCAAAAATATTAGGACTAGGGGGAACACAATGAAGCTACGAAGTAGTAAATTTAAAATGAATCAGAGAAAATATTTCTTCACTCAATGTGTAATTCAACTCTGGAATTCGTTGCCAAAGAACATAGTAAAGGCGATTAGCTTAGAAGGTTTAAAAAATGTTTGGATGGCTTCCTAAAGGAAACTTGCATAGACCATTATTAAAATGGACTTGGGGAAAACCCACTGCTTATTTCTGGGATAAGCAGTGTAAAATGTATTGTACATTTTGGGATCTTGCCAGGTATTTGTGACCTGGATTGGCCACTGTCGGACAAAGGATGCTGGGCTTGATGGACCTTTGGTCTGTCTCAGTATAGAAATACTTTTGTAATTAGTTATGGGCAAGGAGCCAGAAGAGAGGCAAGACTGGAAAGTTCTCAGTTGAGCACTGTGAAATGCTACCTCATGGCTGGACAGAAACCAGTCCTTTCCTTGTCTGTTAAATGCTGACCTTTAAACTGATAGTTCTGTGTCTATCCTGCTTATTTTCGAAGGAGAAGGGCAGCCATCTTCCAACACAAATCGGGAGATGGGCGCCCTTCTCCTAATGGCGGCAAAATCGAAAGCCGATTTTGGCCAGCCTCAACTGCTTTCCGTCGCAGGGCCGGCCAAACTTCAAGGGGGCATGTCGGCAGTGTACTGAAAGCAGGACGGGGGCATGGTTAACAGATGGCAGTCTTCGGCCGATAATGGAAAAAAAGAAGGCTGGCCCTGATGAGCATTTGGCTGACTTTACTTGGTCCCTTTTTGTTCACGACCAAGCCTTGAAAAGGTGCCCAAACTGACCAGATGACCACCGGAGGGAATCGGGGATCACCTCCCCTTACTCCCCCAGTGGTCACTAACCCCCTCCCACCAAAAAAAAAACATTTTTTGCCAGCTTCAAATGTCATACCCAGCTCCATTACAGCACTATGCAGGTCCCTGGAGCAGTTTTTAGTGGGTACTGCAGTGCATTTCAGGCAAGCGGACCCAAGCCCATCCCTCCCCCTACCTGTTACATATATGGTGGTAAATGGGAGCCCTCCAAAACCCACCCGAAACTCACTTTACACGCATGTAGGTGCCCCCCGATTTGGCTTGCCCCGACCGTATTATCGAAACGAAAGATGGCCCCCCATCTTGTTTCGATAATATGGTCGGGTACTCCGCTTTACGGGGCTGTCATTACAGATGGCTGCCCTTATAGATGGATGTCCCTGTTCGATTATGCCCCTCTATGGTGACTAACTATAGCCTCACAAGGTGGAAGAACACACAGTCCTTACATACATCAGCAAGAGAGAGTCCAAGGAGTAGGAATAGATAGGCTCTTCTAATAGACTAAGGGAGACATAAGTTCAAAGGATGATCTTTATTGAAACAATTCAATAGACTCGACAGAGCTGCTGTGTTTCGATGTAAAAACGCCTGCCTCAGGAGTCTACAAGCAACATATATACTACTTATATACATACAACTTGTATAAACACAAAGTTTTTACGCTGAAACACAGCAGCTGTGTCGAGTCTATTGAGTTCTTTCAATAAAGATCATCCTTTGAACTTATGTCTCCCTTGGTCTTTTGGAAGCGCCTATCTACCCTACTCCTTGGACTAACTGTAGCCTACCAGTTACCATTCTCTTTGTATTGGAACAGAGTTATAAGAAGTTTATGTTTACACCTGCATTACCAAGGCTGTGACTGGCACAGGTCTGGGTGTATTATTGATCATAATCCTATAAAGAGTTTTTGTTCTACTTTACACATGGCTGTGTCTATGGAGGGTTTGTGCCTTTTGCCCACTCATGCATTCAATCCTTAAAGAAAGAGATAAAATAACATGGATGAATATTTTTCTAGATAGAAAGATGTTTGGTGCTCTGGAAATTTTATTTGCGCTTCATTCTTGTAACTGTGATGAGCTAGTGTCTTCACAAATAGAAACCTGACCAGGGAGCAGAATGGCTTGATCTGCCCTAGAAAAGCTGGGATACAATGGTTTGGCATCCATTTTTCACCAATAAAGATTTCTGTTTTGGATGGAGTAACTCCAGCTTGGACTTTTCATCCTTTTTTTTTAACCTCTCATACATGTTTTGACTCATGCAAGACATTTAGCCAACACCATAATTGTCTTGCTTGAGATACAGGACTTGATACCATGATGAACAGTTATATTATAAGTGTGTGTGTGGGGGGGGGGGGGGGGGGGGGGGAGAGAGATGATGTTCATTCTTCCATTGGACTTACCCCAGATTTTACTTTCACCATTATTTTCTAGTACATTGATGCAACTGTTGGTTCTTGTTTTCACCTGTCCAAATTACTCCAGTCTTTGTGACTTTGAATAAATCACTTCATCCTTATTTGCCTCAAATACAACTGGACATAAGCTATTTTTGGACACATGAATACGTAACTCATCTGAGTTTAGATTTGGAAAAGGCAAGTAATAAATCTAAAATCCAGGTCCAACTATCACATGTACTTTTGTATTTTCAAAAATATGCACAGACAAAAAAAAAACAAAAACGATCATACTGGGTTAGACTAAAGTTCCATCTAGCCCAGTATCCTATTTCTAACAGTGGACAATCCAGGTCACAAGAACCTGGCAGGACTCCAAAGAGTAACTAAACTCCATGCTGCTTACAGCCAGGGATAAGCAGTAGCTTTCCAAAAGTCTAACTTAAAAGCTGTTTATAGTGTCCAAACCATACAAAAATAAAATAAATAAAAACAAAACTATGCTAATCACATTCTCCGCAATGAGGGGCCCTTTTACTAAGTCACATAGGTGCATATGCGCGTCCTACATGTGTCAATTTTGAACTACCGCCCGGCTACCACATGACCCGGGCGGTAATTTCATTTTTGACACGCATCCGCTATGCATGACGGAAAGTTTTATGGCGTGTGGCGCTAACCGGGTGGTAATCGGCATTGCACGTGTGCTGACAACTACCACCTGGTTAATGAGTGAGATCTTATCACTAAATCAATGGGTGGTGGCAAGTTCTCAGGTCCAAAAATGGGCGCACGCTAATTTTCATTTTGCTGCACGTCCATTTTTGGCCCAAAAAAGGCCTTTTTTGCAGGTGCGCTGAAAAATGGACCTGCGTGTGTCCAATACACACGTCTACACCAGCACAGGCCATTTTTCAGCGCACCTTAGTAAAAGGACCCTTGTATTCCAGAGCTTAACTGTGCATTGAATAAGTCATACTAAGGGGAATTTTCAAAAGGACATCCAACTCAGAATACAGACATCCAGCTCATAATGTCCAAAACAGCCAGCTCACATTTATTTTCCAACAGGAAATTCATTAGGATTTCCATTCAAAAATACATGGGATGGATATCTGTGTGCTGAGGACGTCCAGCATGAACAGCTATTGTACAAACTGAAACGTCCAACATATGAATACTATAAAAGCATGGACAAGGATGTCTGTTTGGAGGCATTGTTAGAAGATTGGCCACATAGGTATTCTTACAGAGCAGAGGAAAAGCCTGGTGGTTAGTGCAGAGGACTTTAAACCAAAGGGCCCAGGTTCAAATACACTTTAATTCTTTTATTTTATAATTGTGAGCCCTCCAGAAACAGAAAAAAGAGTTACTTTAGGTGGCAGATGGCTTATATATGTAGGTACAGTAGACATTTTCTGTTTCTGGAGGGATCACAATCCTACTGTATAAATGAAGAGTGACCGATGTGCTGCGCATGTGCAGAATAGTGCAGCTGTTCTGCGCATGTGTGGCACGTCGCAAATCTCTTCCGACATTGATAGTGGAGGCAGGAACAGAGCTACGGGTGACCGGCGAGGACCGGGCGGGGATCGTCCGATAGCAGCTCCGAGGCGCACTCTGACAGGTCCGATGAGCTGCTGCTGCTGTGACCCGGGCACTTTCCTCTGACACCATCCCCCGGGGCAGCTTTCCTGGCCGGGGACTCGGCTGGACCCGTTGGGGTTCCGACCGCTTTCTTGCCCGTTTTAATGGGCTCAACGGCTTGTAAATAAATGAAAAAAGAGCTAAAGTGGGATTTGGTTTAAAGTTCACTGTACTAACTACTAGGCTACATCTCAGACTTGCTACTTACTTTACTGAGGATACCCATGATACCTGAAGCTGTCATAGAGCCTGGTCTCCCCTTTCTTTCAGTTTAACTTTCAGAGGACAGGAAAGGGGACAACAACCACTGGTGGATAAAAGAGGTGTCATGCATTAATCTCTCCAGGGGTCAGTGGAGGAGTGACCTAGTGGTTAGGGTGGTGGACTTTGGTCCTGAGGAGCTGAGTTCAATTCCCACTTCAGGCACAGGCAGCTCCTTGTGACTCTGGGCAAGTCACTCCATTGCCCCATGTAAGCCACATTGAGCCTACCATGAGTGGGAAAGCACAGGGTACAAATGTAACAACAACAAAAAAAATCAGAGCACCTTTTTGTACCCTGGACATGACTGAAACTTAGAACATCCTTCTTTTTAGGCTTGGACGCTTCTTCCAGTTCGGTGATCACTATTGGACAGCCTGATTTGGGGCCTTCTTTAGTCCCACTCAAAACTGCTATCTGGACATACTGCAGTGTTGGATGTCCTTTTCCTGCTTTTTCAAAATTAGAAATTCAATTTTTTAAGCACTTGGACATCCATGTAGGCATTATGAGACATCCATATCCTTTGCAAATAAGTTTTTCTAATTACCAATCTTTAGTGTGTGATTTCTAGGTGTCCTGCTCCGCACTGAGGATTGGTTTTCAGAATGCATTTCCATTGTGCTGAATCAATGCATTGTGAGCAACAACTTTAGCACTTAGCATTGATTGGCTGATTGACCCCTGAGGCAGGAGATGGTTTACGCTGAAATACGGCCTGTGTTGGGTCATTAGTAAAGTATATTGGTTCCATTCTTGAGAGCCCTTTGTGTTTTTTTCTGGACTATTTGAGCTGTGTAATTTGCCCGTCTCTGTTGCTTATTCCAAAAGATGTCAACACTGGAGTGAGAAAAAGAAGTTCATTGGCTTAGCAGCAGTAGAAAATAACTTCCTGTGATCTTAGAAAACGTAAAGCTCACATTGTAACATTGCTGTTATGTATATCAGTGGCTGTAACTACTGTTCAACAGTTCAAACACACTGTCAGTATGCTGCATTTCTTTCTTAAACTGCTGTTTTTTCTTGCATATTTCCGATCTGATGAAGAAGGGCAACCTTCGAAAGCTAATCAAGAAATGTATTATGTCCAATAAAAAAGGTATCAACTTATTTTCTTTTCCATGTTTTATTTTGTTTGATTTCTATTGATAACCTTAAGAGTGGACTAACATGGCTACCACACTCCTCTTCTTTCGTTGAAAAATTAGGGATGCTTAATTGATTAGAATCTTTAAGAAAACCAATTTCATTGCTGAATTTAGCATAACAAAATATTGTGAATAATTACTAAAACATGCACTATAACACCATCAAGAATAAAAAATACAATTTCTGTTATCCTTTCATTTCAGCAAAAATTGATGCTATTATAGGCATCATAATTGCTTATAGTATTTTAGATTTTCTTGTGTGTAAGAATAATTATTTTCATAAAGAATGAAGATTTACTACAATACAGTACATGCTTTTATCTTTATACTATTAATCCATTCATTAATTCCTAATTCTCCAATGATGTTGTCAATTGATATAACACTAGTACATCCATCTTGACTGCACAGGCGTTTGTGCTCCACAAACTGCCGTATTCATACAGGGCACTTAGCGTTCCGCGCCAAAATCTATGTGTATTTTATAACAACACGTGTAACTTAATTGGCTTAATAAGTTAATCTGTGTTGCTAACATCAAATAACAGGCAATAATAAGTATTAATTGGCAATGATTACAATTTACACACACAGATCCTTTAGCATGTTCTGTGACATACTACGCCTAAATTCTAATGCGCACAGTTCAAAAGGGACTTGGTTATAGATGGGGAAATGGGCATTTTGTGGGCATTCTGAAATGTATGCATGTAGTTATAGAATATGGCCCAGTGCACATAAATCTCCATACAGGGATTTACGCCACGTTTTCATTGGTGTAAATGGCTGCGCCTACTTTTAGGTACTCTGGGCCCCTTTTAACAAGCTGCAGCAAAAGGGGGCCAGCACTGGCATTGGTGTGTGTTTTACATGTGCACAGAGGCACCCTTTTACCACAGCTGGTAAAAAGGAAGTCTCACTTTTCTGTAGGAAATGGCTGTGTGGCAAGTAAAGCACTTGCCGCGTGGACAGTTTTGAGGGAGCCCTTACCGCCACTCATTGAGTGGCAGTATGAGTTCCAAAGTTAACCCGGTGGTAACCAGGTAGCGAACAGCACTGCCCAATTGCATTGCCCGGTTACCGCAGGGTACATTCCGGTGTTACAAAAATAAGTACATTTTTGTAATGTTGGAAATAACAGTGCGCTAAGGATGGGACGTACAGCTGGGCTGCTGCGATAGCCCAGCGGTTCTTCCTGTTTAGCGAGCGGTAAGCCCGTGTTAGGCTTACCGATGCTTAGTAAAAGGAGCCCTGCGATATCAACTAAGCATATTCTATATATCACGCCTAAATCTAGGCACCACTTATAGAATACGCTTAGACAGAACTGTTTACTGCATGGATTTTTTAGGAGCCTTATGTAGAATCTGACCCAAAGTGCAGAATACATCAACCACATTTTTCTTAATTTTCATTTTCTGTACTTGCTTCAGGAAACCAAACAAATCTGCTATTACAAGTTTTTGACCAGACCAACAGTGCCTGAAACAAAGAAACAGCTTCCTAAGAATACACATTGATTCACTAGTAAGGTAACACACCATAGCAGCTATGGGCTGCTCTCTTTTGATGCAAGTCTTATAATGGCCTCCATGAAAGTAAGGTTAATAAAATAAGACAGAAAGATTTGAAGTTTTAGATAAAGGTGGCATTTTATTGTAATTTTGTGGATCCTTTACTCGAGCAAATCCAAGAAGTCAAAGCATTCAACCGTGTACTTTTTAGGCTTTCCTTCCCCAGAGAAAACCGGCACTAAAATCCAACGGCAGTGATCCAAGTCATGATAATCTAAGGCAATTTCGCTTTTGTTGACCATTGCTCCAGGTCATTCTAATTTAATGAGTAGTAATCCTATTTAAAATATGTTACAGACTGCAGGGTACCTGCTGGGAGATGGCAGCTACGCATGAACAGATCAATATGCACTGTGTGCATTCGACCATTCAATAATCGATTCACCCTTGTTATAAGAAATATATGCTAAAAGTTCTAAAAGTTAATTTCCATAGAAGGCTTTTACAAAGCTATCACAACTCTTCAAAGTTCTCATCGTTTTACCAGTGTTTTCTTTTCTTATTTTTTTTTATTTTGTTTTTAATCACTTTGTAGGGACTGAAGACTAGCATTAACTTCACAGAATGATTTTATTTGTGACTGATGTGCTAAGCTGTGACATTTTATCACAAAAAGACTGCAACTTAAAAACTGCAGAAACAATGACAAATGCAAAAAAGAAACAGTTAAAATGTCAGGGGGGAATATTTAAATAAACAAAAAAAGAAAAGAGGCAACATCCAACTATAGCATAGTACACACGTAGAAATAAAACAGCTGGAAAGCCAGTTGGCTCAAGCAAATTGTATTGAAAATAAAGGTATAAGAAGGTAAGGGTGGCTATTAGAAGCATCCCCAGATAGCCTCCCATAACCATTTACATTGCTTGTGCTGGGCTATCTGGGGATATTCAGCAGCACTTAACTAGATAGTGTCACTTAATATCCCCTCTGGCTGCTTATGCTGAAACTGGCTAGTTTGTGGGTTGTCCCGGGACAGAGTTAGGGATCAGCAGAAACTTAATTTGTTAGTAGCAATTTTCAGCTATGAACTGGCTGAGTAACTGCATAAAGTTAGGATGTTGCAGAAAAGCTTAGATTGCTTTTCAACAAAGATAAAACTGTTGCTTGTTGATTTACTGGAAGACTTTCACAACCTACAATTCCTATCAATCTATTTGAAACTTTCATTTCCCCAGTCGAAAGCTTTTGCTACCTGGGGATTATACTAGATTCTAAACTTTTATTCCTTAGGTTTCAAATCTATGTAAAATAAGTTTTTCTAGTTGTCTAGTTTCTAGATGTCTATTAGACATCTTTGATCATGACAGTTTCCATGCATTTATTTTGCCCCTTTTTGTGTTAAGACTTGATTACTGCAAAATCATTTATGCTGGCCTACCATGTTTCACTTTGAAAATCTACAAATGCTTCAAAACAAAGCTATCAGACTACTCTGTCATGCGGGCCGATCCCACCATAGAAATCATTTACTTAAGCAACATTATTAGTTACCTATTAAATATAGGATTGTCTATAAGGTCTCAGTCCTCACTTTTAAAACATTTAAACTAGACACACTGGATTATTTTTCTGCTCTTAAAATTCCTTATTCACTCTACAGTTTCCTCCACTCCTTAAATGACTACTACCTGTAACCACTTGCCTCCACCTACCCTCCTCTCCTCTTTCCTCTACAAATTAATTGCTTTGTTTGCTTTACTTTTGTCTATTAGATTGTAAGCTCTTTGAGCAGGGACTATCTTTCTTATATGTTTGTGCAGCGCTGCGTACGCTTTGTAGCGCTATATAAATGCTAAATAGTAGTAGTAGTAGTAGTACTACCTGGTATTCCTAGGAACAAATTTCTCATAACTGGAGTCAACCAAACATAGTGCTTTCTACTTTTTATCTTCTTTTACCTGGAATAGTCTTCCTTTACTTAGTCTTGGTGAGTCCTCTTAAGAATTTTAAATACTCTGTAAAGACTTGGCTGTTTCACCAGGCCTATAATAATAATGATAATAATAATTAATCAGATAAGTGGTTCTATCTGTGCACACCACACTTCAAATCAGGGCCGCCAAGAGACTGAGCCAGGCCCAGGGCAGAGTCACTGCTGCTGCCCCCCACCGGAATGCTGCTGACGCCACCTCCCCCCCCCCCAAAACCGCCGTGTAGCCAGACTACAAAAATAGGAGGGTTGGAGCACATTTTGCCCCAGCTCCCTGTCCTCTCCACCGCAACTCCACATACCTTGGCTGGTGGGGGTCCCCAAGCTCCACCATCAGAAGCTTTCCTCCAGCTCTGTTTTCTACCGCATTTCCTGCCCTGCGGCTGCTTTTCCTCTCATATTACGTGATGTGAGGGGAAAAGGAGATGAAGTGCTGGAGGAAAGCGTCTGCTGGCAGGGCATGGGGACCCACTCCAGCCAAACCAGAGGTCCCAAAGCCCTGTGTCTGCTCCTTCCCAGCCCCTAAGGGGGGGGGCCCAGCATCGGAGTGTTCTCTTTCCTGCTCCTCTCGGGATGTGATCACCTAGGTCCCGTCAGAAGCAGGAGAGAGACAGACCCGGCACTGGGCCCCCCTTGGAGGCCAAGCCTGGGGCATCTTGCCCCCCCGCCCCCTCTCGGTGGCCCTTCTCCAAATTCCTCTTTATCATCATTCCCTTACCCTTTCCTTTCCTCCCTTTTTTGATTTATCTCTAAGTATGTATGAATATTGTCCTATTTTATCTGGAGTTCTTTTCTCAGCTTTTAACTAGATTGTACACCGCTTGGTTCTATGCAGTTTGAGCGATATAGCAAGTTTTAATAAACTATAAATTACAAGCCCTAACTTTGTGGCACTCTGGGCACCAGTCTGAATATCAGACAATGCCTAGTTAACTTTAGGTCTCAGCATAATGTGTTGACATCCCCCTCCCTTTCTCCCACCACCCTCCCAAATATAGTCAAGCCCCCTCCATCCATCCCACTGCCCCTCCCAGTACCACAATCAAATCCCTCTGATCCTTTTTTTCTCCCACTGCCCTATGACCACCTGTCAAGCCCCTCTGATGCTCTTCTTTCCCATGACAACCACACCCATCAACCAGGATCCATATGTATTATATGTGGGGACTTTAATATCTGTGTCACTGAGCATTACATACCTCCATATGGTTATATCTATTATTTGCAGCATTTGCATTATAATGTGTGAAGGGGGGCAGACTCAGGAAAGATATCAGGAAGTATTTTTTCACGGAGAGGGTGGTGGACGCTTGGAATGCCCTCCCGCGGGAGGTGGTGGAGATGAAAACGGTAACGGAGTTCAAACATGAGTAGGATATGCATAGAGGAATCCTGTGCAGAAGGAATGGATCCTCAGAAGCTTAGCTGAAATTGGATGGCGGAGCAGTTGGGGGGAAGAGGGGATGGTGGTTGGGAGGCAAGGATAGGGGAGGGCAGACTTATACGGTCTGTACCAGAGCCGGTGATGGGAGGCGGGACTGGTGGTTGGGAGGCGGGAAATACTGCTGGGCAGACTTATATGGTCTGTGCCCTGAAAAGGACAGGTACAAATTCAAGGTAAGGTATACACATATGAGTTTGTCTTGGGCAGACTGGATGGACCATGCAGGTCTTTTTCTGCCGTCATCTACTATGTTACTATCCTGCTTATAATCGAACGAGAAAAACGCCCAAGTTCCGACCTAAATCGGGAGATGGACGTTTATCTCACAAAAACGAATAAAGCGGTATAATCGAAAGCCGATTTTTGGACGTTTTCAACTGCACTCTGTCGCGGATGCAGACAAAGTTGATGGGGGCGTGTCAGAGGTGTGGCGAAGGCGGAACTGGGGCGTGGTTATCTGCCGAACAAAGATGGGCGCATTTCACCGATAATGGGAAAAAAGTATGCGTTTTTAGCTAGAATTTAGGACACTTTTCCTGGACCCTGTTTTTTCACGAATAAGACCCCAAAAAGTGCCCTAAATGACCAGATGACCACTGGAGGGAATCGGGGATGACCTCCCCTGACTCCCCCAGTGGTCACTAACCCCCTCCCACCACAAAAAAAATGATGTTTCACAAATTTTTATTTTCACCCTCAAATGTCATACCCAGCTCCCTGGCAGCAGTATGCAGGTCACTGGAGGAGTTGTTAGGGGGTGCAGTGGACTTCAGGCAGGTAGACCCAGACCCATCCCCCCTACCTGTTACAATTGTGCTGCTTAATGCTTATTAGTCGTCCAACCCCCCCAAACCCACTGTACCCACATGTAGGTGCCCCCCTTCACCCCTTAGGGCTATAGTAATGGTGTAGACTTGTGGGCAGTGGGTTTTGAGGGGGATTTGGGGGGCTCAACACACAAGGGAAGGGTGCTATGCACCTGGGAGCTCTTTTACCTGTTTTTTTGGTTTTGCAAAAGTGCCCCCTAGGGTGCCCGGTTGATGTCCTGGCATGTGAGGGGGACCAGTGCACTACGAATCCTGGCCCCACCCACGAATAAATGTCTTGGATTTATTCGTTTTTGAGCTGGGCGCTTTCATTTTCCATTATCGCTGAAAAACAAAAACGCCCAGCTCACACATTGTTGAATAAAACATGGGCGTCTATTTTTTCCCAAAATACGGTTCGGTCCGCCCCTTCACGGACCCGTTCTCGGAGATAAACGCCCATGGAGATAGGCGTTTTCGTTCAATTATTCCCCTCTACAGTGGGGGAAATAAGTATTTGATCCCTTGCTGATTTTGTAAGTTTGCCCACTGACAAAGACATGAGCAGCCCATAATTGAAGGGTAGGTTATTGGTAACAGTGAGAGATAGCACATCACAAATTAAATCCGGAAAATCACATTGTGGAAAGTATATGAATTTATTTGCATTCTGCAGAGGGAAATAAGTATTTGATCCCCCACCAACCAGTAAGAGATCTGGCCCCTACAGACCAGGTAGATGCTCCAAATCAACTCGTTACCTGCATGACAGACAGCTGTCGGCAATGGTCACCTGTATGAAAGACACCTGTCCACAGACTCAGTGAATCAGTCAGACTCTAACCTCTACAAAATGGCCAAGAGCAAGGAGCTGTCTAAGGATGTCAGGGACAAGATCATACACCTGCACAAGGCTGGAATGGGCTACAAAACCATCAGTAAGACGCTGGGCGAGAAGGAGACAACTGTTGGTGCCATAGTAAGAAAATGGAAGAAGTACAAAATGACTGTCAATCGACAAAGATCTGGGGCTCCACGCAAAATCTCACCTCATGGGGTATCCTTGATCATGAGGAAGGTTAGAAATCAGCCTACAACTACAAGGGGGGAACTTGTCAATGATCTCAAGGCAGCTGGGACCACTGTCACCACGAAAACCATTGGTAACACATTACGACATAACGGATTGCAATCCTGCAGTGCCCGCAAGGTCCCCCTGCTCCGGAAGGCACATGTGACGGCCCGTCTGAAGTTTGCCAGTGAACACCTGGATGATGCCGAGAGTGATTGGGAGAAGGTGCTGTGGTCAGATGAGACAAAAATTGAGCTCTTTGGCATGAACTCAACTCGCCGTGTTTGGAGGAAGAGAAATGCTGCCTATGACCCAAAGAACACCGTCCCCACTGTCAAGCATGGAGGTGGAAATGTTATGTTTTGGGGGTGTTTCTCTGCTAAGGGCACAGGACTACTTCACCGCATCAATGGGAGAATGGATGGGGCCATGTACCGTACAATTCTGAGTGACAACCTCCTTCCCTCCGCCAGGGCCTTAAAAATGGGTCGTGGCTGGGTCTTCCAGCACGACAATGACCCAAAACATACAGCCAAGGCAACAAAGGAGTGGCTCAGGAAGAAGCACATTAGGGTCATGGAGTGGCCTAGCCAGTCACCAGACCTTAATCCCATTGAAAACTTATGGAGGGAGCTGAAGCTGCGAGTTGCCAAGCGACAGCCCAGAACTCTTAATGATTTAGAGATGATCTGCAAAGAGGAGTGGACCAAAATTCCTCCTGACATGTGTGCAAACCTCATCATCAACTACAGAAGACGTCTGACCGCTGTGCTTGCCAACAAGGGTTTTGCCACCAAGTATTAGGTCTTGTTTGCCAGAGGGATTAAATACTTATTTCCCTCTGCAGAATGCAAATAAATTCATATACTTTCCACAATGTGATTTTCCGGATTTAATTTGTGATGTGCTATCTCTCACTGTTACCAATAACCTACCCTTCAATTATGGGCTGCTCATGTCTTTGTCAGTGGGCAAACTTACAAAATCAGCAAGGGATCAAATACTTATTTCCCCCACTGTATGTTACTATGTTACTATGTGTGTGTAGTTTCTTGAGCTAAGCTAAATAGTATAATGTTTAGGAATGTACTTCTCTAATATATAGAAATTTAAATGCTATAATGCAATGAGATATATATGCCGAAGATCTTTAAGAGGGCTCTGATGTATGTACATACACGAAAAGGAGGTGGAACATCAAATGTGCGACGATGATGGTTCCATCTGTGAGACTACCACATATTCCTCTTGGGGATATAATGGTTGGAATGGGTACGGACTGAGCACATTTAAAACATATTTAAATGCATTTAAAACTATTTATATAAAAAGATAATAATTATTTCGTTTATCCAAATTGTAGTACGAAGTAAATTGTTTGACTTGGTGATTTTGTATTCGTTCTTCCATTTATATTAATTTAAAGAAATATATGATAACAACTGGGCACCAAAAACTGATTCAACTGACTTCTTCACTGTTTGGGATGAACGATGCAACAAAATCCTCAACAAAATGGAGCCCATACATATAAAATCAGCATAAAAATGCAGTAAAGTACTCTGGTTTAATGAAGAACTAAAATTCTAAAATCGCAAACTAGAAAATTAGAACGAAACTGGAAAAACTGGAAAAAAAACAAAAACGAACAACCACTAAAGGCCTGGAAAGAAAGTCAAACAAAATACAAATATAAAATAAGACAATCCAAAAGAAACTTCTACAGAGAACAAATAGGCACAGATTACAAAGACACAAAGAAATTATACAAACTAATAAACAACTTACTTAACACCAAAACGGTAACTACATCGAATACAAACCTCCCACATGCAGACAATCTTGCCAAATACTTTGAAGAAAAAATTACCAATCTACGCAAGAATCTGCATCAGGGAAATATTAATCCAGAAACCTTCATAAACAAACTAGATCCAAACCCAAGGGAATACTCAGCAGACCGTATTTGGAATAATTTCCCTCACTTAAGCACTGAAATAATAGCTCACACACTCAGAAAATTCTCCTTTGCCCACTGCCAACTAGACACCTGCCCCAACTATATCATGAAAAAAAAAACCCTAATCAATATATCACAGAACTCACAGACCACCATAATTATCTATTCAAAAAATGCCTATTCCTACAGGACAGAGGAAATATCCTACTAACTCCCATCCCAAAAGACACAAAAAAAAAAAGCAGAAGACACCTCGAATTATAGACCGATAGCATCCATACCCATAACAACCAAATTGACAGAACGCATAGTTGCCAAATAACAGACTACCTCACCGATTTCAACATACTGCATGAATCTCAATCTGGCTTCAGACCTCAGCACAATACAGAAACAATACTAACCACACTCCAAACCGGATTCAAGCAGGAAATAGCAAGGGGTAAAAACATAATCCTACTCCAATTTGACCTATCAAGTGCATTCAATATGGTCAACCTCCACATACTACTGAGAATCCTCAACAAGAAAGGAATTACAGGAAAAGTACTCTCCTGGATCAAGGGATTTCTGACATCCGGAACATATCAAGTCAAATCAAACTCAGATATATCTCCACCCTGGAAAGTGGAATGTGGAGTACCACAAGGATCACCACTCTCACCTATATTATTCAACCTAATGATGACACCACTGACTAAATCTCTATCCAAACAAGACCTCAATCCATTTCTCTTTGCAGATGACATCATCATCTATATTCCCTTCAAACAGAACCCCACAGAAATCACCAAGGAACTAATAAACAGCATGACCATCATGGAATCCTGGGCATCGGCATTCAAGTTAAAACTCAATAGAGGTAAAACCCAATGTCTCATTCTCTCGTCCCAATACAATAATTTTCCCCCCTCGGCACAGGGTTCATACCTCCCAATCTCAGACCACTTGAAAATCTTAGGCATAGCAATTGACCGCAATCTAACGCTAGAAAGCCAAGCTAAGAACACGACCAAGAAAATGTTCCACACTATGTGGAAGCTCAAAATTATAAAACCATACTTTCCCAGGGATTCAATCCGCAACATGATCCAAACCATGGTGCTAACCTATGTAGACTACTGCAATAGTATTTACGTAGGCTACAAAGATTAAATCATAAGAAAACTACAGACAGCACAAAACATGGCTGCCAGACTCATCTTTGGACAAACACGCTTCAAAAGCGCAAAACCCCTCCTAAGAAGCTTATATTGGCTTCCTATTAATGCTCGCATAACTTTCAAAATATGCACAATAGTCCACAGAATCATCTACAGACTCGCACCAGATTACATGACGGAACTTATCGATCTACCAATAAAAAACGTGACGAGAACAGCAAGAACCTACCTAACCCTTCACTACCCCAACTGCAAAGGTATAAAATACAAAATCTTCACATGCTGCCAGCCTCTCGTTTATAGGCACACAACTCAAACTCAAAGAAAACTACCTACAATTTTAAAAAACTGAAAACACATCTTTTCAAGAAGTCTTTCCCTCCTGGATCTGCCTAATGTGGGATACAAATGCAATAAATAAAATAAATAAATAAATGTTCCTCCTCCTTCTTTCCTCCTTTCACCTGTACTCCCACTCCAGGGTCAGCATCTTTCCCTCTTTTCTGCCTTGCCCCATTCCTGTGGTAGTGCATCTTGCTCTCGCCCTCCCCAAGTCCAGCATTTTTCCAATCTCCCCTCCCCCATGCATTCCATCTTTCTCCCCCTGTGGATCCAGCTTCTCTCCTTCTCTCTTCCCCAACTCCTTATTCTTGCTTTCGCTTACCATTTCCCCTTCCCCTGTGGTCTGGCATCTCTCCCTATCCTTTAATCCTCCTTATCCATGGGCGATATCTCTCTTTCTGCTTCCATATCCTCCACAGAGACTATCAGTATTGGTATCATTCTCCTTCCTCTTTCCACTCCCCCCACCCCATGCCACACACACACACACACACCATGCTGCACTCTTCCAAACTTGCAGCCTAGCATCAGCAATATAAGCGCTTCCTTCGGCCTGCCCTGGAAGCCTTCTCTGTACAACCAATTCCTGTTCCTGCATAGGCAGACCATTTTACAGAGATGGCTTCCAGGGCAGGCCAAAGGCAGCACTTACATAACTGATGCTGCCAGCTGCCTGCAGCCGGAGGGGGGGGGGGCTGTGGAGAGAAGAGGGAGAGTGATCCAGACCTCATAGGAAGTGGAAGAGAAAGAGGTGCCACACCACTTGGGGGGGGGGGGGGATACGCCGCAAGAAAAAGAAGTGGCCAGCTGTTTGTGGGGGTGCCCCACAAGAAAATGAGGTGTCAAGCCATTTGGAGGAGCAATGCCCCCTCACCCCCCAAAATTATGTGCATGCTCAATTCTCTCTTTCAAACATACAGTGCACCCCTCTTCAATTTAATCCACTCTTTCATTGTGATATAATTTGTACCTTGATAACACAGTACTATTACTACTACTAGTTAACATTTCTAAAACGCTACTAGGGTTACGTAGCGCTGTACAATTTAACATAGAAAGACAGTCCCTGCTCAAAGAGCTTACAATCTAATGGACAAATGTACAGTCAATCAAGTAGGGGTAGTCAAATTGGGGCAGTCTAGATTTCCCGAAAGGTATAAAGGTTAGGTGCCGAAAGCATCATTGAAGAGGTGGTCTTTGAGTAAGGATTTGAAGATGGGTAGGGAGGGGCCTTGGCGTAGGGGCTCAGGAAGTTTATTCCAAGCATAGGGTGAGGCGAGGCAGAATGGGTGGAGTCTGGAGTTGGCGGTGGTGGAGAAGGGTACTGAGAGGAGGGATTTGTCCTGTGAGAGGAGGTTTCGGGCACAGTGCCGTAGCGAGGGCTAATGGCACTGCGGGTCGCCGCTGCGCACCCCCCCCCAGATGCAGCATGGCATGACCCCCCCTCTGCGGCACCCCCCCCCCCCCCGGAGTGCAACCCCCCCCCCCCCCCCCGGACCACATTCTTACCTGCGGGAGGGCCGATCCGCCCAGAGTGCACGTCACTCGGAGCTGCGTCGGCCCCGCTGGTTCCCTGCTCTCTCTGCCCCGGAACAGGAAGTAACCTGTTCCGGGGCAGAGAAAGCAGGGAATCAGCGGGGCCGGCACCCCCTGAGCGCGTGCACCCGGGGTGGACCACCCCTCCTGCCCCCCTTCCTACGCCACTGTTCGGGCGGGAACGTAAGGGGAGATGAGGGTAGAGAAGTAATGAGGGGCTGCAGACTGAGTGCATTTGTAGGTAAGAAGGAGAAGCTTGAACTGTATGCTGTATCTTATCAGAAGCCAGTGAAGTGACCTGAGGAGAGGGTGATATGAGTATATCGGTTCAGGCAGAATATAAGATGTGAGGCAGAGTTCTGAACAGATTGAAGGGGGGATAGATGGTTAAGTGAGAGGCCAGTGAGGAGTAGGTTGCAGTAGTCAAGGCGAGAGGTAATGAGAGCGTGGATGAGAGTTTGGATGGTGTGCTCAGAGAGGAAAGGGCGAATTTTGCTGATGTTAAAGAGGAAGAAGCGACAGGTCTTGGCTGTCTGCTGGATATGCGCAGAGAAGGAGAGGGAGGAGTCGAAGATGACTCCAAGGTTGCGGGCAGATGAGACGGGGAGGATGAGGGTGTTATCAACTGAGATCGAGAGCGGAGGAAGAGGAGAAGTGGGTTTTGATGGAAAAATGATAAGCTCGGTCTTGGCCATGTTCAGTTTCAGGTGGCGGTTGGACATCCATGCGGCAATGTCCCATTAATTGTCCTCCTTCTACCAGGCCTCAGAGATGCCTATTATATCTACCTCATCATTTTGTGCTTATATACTCTAAGACTCCCACATTGTTTGATAGGATTCTAACATTTTTTACAGATACTTCAAATTGTGTTTTTCCCTGCATCTACATCTCAACAAAGCAAATGCATTTACTATGAGATTAATACATTCCCCTGTAAATACCATATGGTAAAATAGCACATGAATATGCAGTGTTACCATGGGTGAGTAAATAAGCTCCTCAAATAGGATAAAAGTAGGCATTGAAGGAGGATAATTTTAACTAGGCTGATTTACTTGTGTAAATTGCTGTTTACACACATAAATGTTTTTGAAAATTATACTCCCCATGGATACACATTTTTCTTTGTGTATGTGAGTAGGAGACATGCTTTCAATTTGCTTTACCACATCTGACTTATTTTCAGGTGAGGATATTATGTGTTATTCCCTCTGCATCTGTCTTGAATGATGAATCAGATTTCATTCATATTTGAACCTTATTGTAATTCAAAAATATATTAAAGACTTAACGGCAATAAATTATATATTTTATTCCTGCTAGCTAATGAACTTAATTGACAAATGAATACAGAGGAGACAACATACCTAGAATTGTATATGCAGTATCTAATCTTCTATTGCTGTAGTCAAGGCACCCAGGTCTGGAAATCCTTTTACATCTCTAATCATACAGCTGCAACTGAAACCTGATTAGTGTATGTCTAACATTTTATTTTAATTTGGGATTGTCAAAATTGTCTTTATGATTAAGCAAATGAAATAGGGATATTATATTGAGATTGTCATTATTTTAGGATTACAGAATTTATGTTAATTATACAAATGCATTCAACTGTAAAAGCTATTCATATTGGGACCATTATAACGATTAATCTATTATACAATAATTTTACTGTCAAAGGACACTAACAAAAATCTAATGGTTACAGAGCTTTTTGGTGGTATTTGGCAACTCTTAGGTTAGAATTCTGACTCTGCCACTGTTTTGCTTTGTGATGTATTTGTAAATCTACTTCTATTCCCTGTTCCCCATCTAAATGCTGGTTTCAGATAACATAACATAACATAAGAGTAGCCATACTGGGTCAGACCAATGGTCTATCTAGCCCAGTATCTTGTTTCCAACAGTGGCCAAGCCAGATCACAAGTACCTGGCAGAAACCAAAATCATGACAACATTCTATGCTACCAATTCCAGGACATGCAGTTGCTTCCCCATGTCTGTCTCAATAGCAGACTATGGACTTTTCCTCAGGAACTTGTTCAAACTTTTTTTAAACCCATATATGCTAACCACTATTATTACATTTTAACTATTCGTTGAGTGAAAAAATATTTCCTTTTATTTGTTTTAAAAGTATTTCCATGTAACTTCCTTGAGTGTCCCCTAGTCTTTTACTTTTGGAATGAGTAAAAAATTGATTTACTTCTATTCGTTCTGCATCACTCAGGATTTTGTAGACTTCAATCATATCTCCCCTCATCTATCCCTTCCAAGCTGAAGAGCCCTAATCTCTTTGGCCTTTCCTCATTTGAGAGGAGTTCCATCTCCTTTAACATTTTGGTCGCTGTTCTTTGAACTTTTTCTAATTCCGCTATAACACAGACGCACTGATAATTGAAATATGGACAAAAATGGTATTCCAAACATCTGTCCACTATTTTTGAACTGAGGGACATTAGCTGCGGCAAAAGGGGGCCTGCGCTAGCATCAGCATGTGTTTTTTATGCACGCTGAGGCGCTCTTTTTTACACCAGCGGGTAAAAGGCTGTCTTTTTTTCACAAAAACAAATGGCTGTGCGGCAAGTAAACCAGTTTCCAGGTGGCCATTTCGAGGGGGAACACTCACTGCCACCCATTGAATTGGCAGCAAGGGCTCCCAAGCTAACTTGGCTGCGAATGCTGCCCGATTATTGCTGGGTAAGCACCAACCTACATAAATAGAAAATATTTCTGTAGCGTCGGAAATGGCATGTGCTGGGGGTGGGAACTACTGCCTGACTCCTGGGTAGCCCGGCGATAGTTCCGGATCAGTGTGCGGCAAACCTGTTGCTGAGCGCCAATCCTTTAGTAAAAGGGCCCCTCAAACATCATATGTTTAAAAGAACCAATTCTCATGTTACATGTCCAACAAAGATTAGAGGTACAGTAGATGGATTAATAAAATGTAATTTAAGGGGGTGGATCTAGTAAGATCTATGAACAAAAGAATACATAGATTGTACAATAGAAGAGGAATGGAAACTTTTATGAAGGGAGCTCCAAATCTTTTTCCATTCTTAGTCACTTGTCCAAAACAAGAATAGAACTTCTAAAATAACCACCGTATGCAGGAATATCACTGAACGAGGAGTTGATATCCTGCCATTGCCTTATCCTTTAGATCTTATAGCTTTTTTGGAGTCAACTTCAGATAATCTCTGTTAGGGTACTCTCCTTGTGACCTTCCACAATGACAGTGACAAGATTAACCTCTTGAGGGGCATAGGAATCAATGTGGGCTACCATTAAGACAAGTTATTTTTATCACTAACTAGTGCTATTTTAACATAGGTTTCATGCTATGAAAGAGATCTAACTGAGGTTAACTATAAAATAACAAGTTTTAACTATAGCCCACATTGATAAATTCCCACCTGAAAGCATATTTTCATAATAATGAAGCTGTTTTGTGGTCAAATTTTTTTTTCTGGATATTTATTTAATTTTATACAAATTAAACAAGAGACTTTTCTACAGTTGAAAATTCTGGGTTTGACGACTGTGTATACTTTCTTTTTAAAATGTCCATGCAAGTGCTCGGTAACTCTTCAGGGAGTCAGATAAGTCTTTCTGAAGGTGTCATGATTTGAGGATTTCCTTAAGGGTAAAAATTAACCTTTTTATTATGCAATAGGGTGATAATGAAGTTCTCTTAATCACAGGGCTTTCTTTGAGGGGGTACTTGGGGGCACTGAGTACCGGCACCTTTTCCATTGTCTGCTACAATTGACCCATGGGCCCCAAGTTTTAATGAAAGATCTCAGGATCTACACACCAATTCTGCCTTGTCATAGATTTTGTGACTGGTTGCAGGAGGCCTGGCTACTGTGGGGTGGGACCCTCCATGATTACCCCACCGATGAAGGATGGCCTAGCATTTGACTACCCGACACCTTTTTTGCTAGAAAGAAAATGCACTGCTTAATCATCATTTTTCTCTGGGTCTTTAATGTTTTGTTTGTAATCATTACCCTTTCTCCTTCTATGAAGTGGGATGTGCTTCATTGTAGGAGCACCCATTTATACCTGCCATAGACCTGGCCTAACTGACTGTGCCTAGGTTGAAGTGCATTGAAGGTGGTATTAAGTTTGTATTATGTTCAAACTATTTTTATTAAATTTAAAAACATGTTACAAAAAAAAAACATAACGAGGAATAAGAGTCAAGTGAAACAATATCTTGATAAAAGGTGTGCTGTACACATACATTGATGATAGTATTCCAAGTTAAATATGTCTTAATCTAATCTAATTCTGGGGGCTTGTTACTAAAATATAATTTACCACAGCTAAGTTTACTACTTGGAGTCACTAATCTGTTATAACACAATGACGCAGGTTAGTAACTCCTAAGATATATCTCACATCCTCACATCCTAACACAGCACGGACAACCCCACAAGTATCAACACCTCAGATTACACCCTCCCTATCTCAGAAAGCCTGAAAATCCTCAGCGTTACAATGGACTGCAACTTAACACTAGAAAGCCAAGTGAAATCCACAACAAAGAAAATGTTCCACTCAATATGGAAACTCAAACACGTGAAACAATTCTTCTCGAGGGATACATTTCGCAACCTGATACAGTCAATGGTACTAAGCCACGTCGATTACTGCAATGGCATTTATGCGGGATGCAAAGAACAAACCTTAAAGAAACTTCAGACCGCTAAAAACACAGCAGCCAGACATATTTGGAAAGACACGATTCGAAAGTGCAAAACCCCCTCCGCGAAAAACTACACTGGCTCCCAATCAAAGAACGCATTGCTTTCAAAATCTGCACACTGGTTCACAAAAGTATCTACGGTGAAGCCCCAGGATACATGACAGACTTGATCAACCTACCAGCTACAAATACATCTGAATCAACACGAACATATCTAAATCTGCACTACCCAAGCTGCAAAGGACTAAAATACAAATCAACTTACACATCCAGTTTTTCCTACATAAGCACACAACTGTGGAACGCATTACCGAAAGCCTTGAAAATGACTTACAACCACCTCAACTTCCGGAAAACACTAAAAACTAACCTGTTTAAAAAGGCATACCCTAACAATCCAACTTAAATGTCTGATCTCTGCAACACAACAAAACTAAAGTACATAATGGACATAACACAACTCTCCCACTGTATGATTCCCTAATGTGGCTGTGCCACACGAACTTTACCTACCACAACATCACTTTGTATTTGTTCACACCGGTGTCGGCAAACGCCTCTCCGGCACTGTGTAAGCCACATTGAGCCTGCAAATAGGTGGGAAAATGTGGGATACAAATGTAACAAATAAATAAATATATGAATAATACAACTTGTGGTCAACCGTGCAAACTCCCATGGTCCAATACTTCAAAGGAGCCTTCTTATAGGGGCTGCTGCAGTATGAATAGTAAATATAGACCCTTCTCCTTTCCCCATCTCCCCACTAAGGTGCTCTTGAACAGCCCTTCTCCTGAAGATACTTTTCGGGTTCCCATTCAAGGTTTTTTCCACCCTCTAGACCACACAGACCCCAGTCAATATCTCTGATGCCCAAAGTCTCCTACTCCTCTTAGGTACCTTAGGCTTACCTTGCCAGTCCCTACTATGTTTTTAAAATGGGGCAGTTGAAATCCCTACTCCATGTGGCTCTAGCTTTAAAATGGTACCTTCAAGAGATTCTTATATGGCAGCTTTACCCGTAGTAATAGTACTGTGAGACAACTGCTAGGGGTCAAAATGCAGCATTTTGACAGCAGTGCACTTAATCAATTCTTTGCTACACATTTCTCAAAGAATAATGTCTTTAAACCCTTCTTAAACATGTCAGAACTAGTCAAGAATCTCAAATCAGCTGGTAAAAAAACTCCAGTATTTTGCAGCTTGATATGCAAAGAGCTTTTTAGATATAATTCCCTGAGGATTTGGGAAACAGATAAAGAACAAAAACTTTGTGTATTGTATGTATGTCTCACTGCTGAGTAACATAGCATATGAGTCATATATTGTGGGATTTTCCCATTCATAATTTTCCATAGCAAACTCCCCAAAGTAAAAAAATATTCTGGCATCCACCTTCAACCAATAAAGCTTAACAAAGTAAGGTGTAGTCCTCCCTTATATTTTTAAAGGAATAAATTAAACAAGCCGCCTCATTCTGTATTATCTGCAACTTCCTTGGTAAGTTTTGTGTTGAACCCAAGTAAATAATGTTACAATAGTCCAACTTGCTAAGTATTAATGATTGAACACCGAGTCTAAACATGTCTTCAGCTAAATATTTACGAATGGCCCTTAGCTTCTGGATAGTGAAGAATGAACGTCTAACAACAGCATTAATCTGATGTTCAATGGATAAATTGTTGTCCAAGACAATACCTAGGATTTTTATTGATCGATTGATCTAGTGGAAATATTTACCATTAATAATCAAATTTGAACTGTTTGTTTTTGCTTTGTTTCCACTAACACAAATTTGTTTTTTGTTCTCTGTTTATTTCTAAATAATGAGATGATATCTACTTAGTTATAATTGAGAAACAATGGGCAATTGAACCATACAAATCTTGTAAGCTTGATTTAAGAGGAAAAACTGTGGTGATATCATATGGTCTGCATTGACTTAAACTAAGGTGTATTACAGTAAAATAATGCACAATAAAAGGGAGATATTGTGTTGGTTAGTAACTTCCCCTCTTTATGGTATATAACATTTTGAGACAGAAATATGAAGCCAATGTAATTGAACAAAGCAAAAAATCTATAAACCAACAGATCATTATGGGGCTCATTTTCGAAAGAGAAAAACATCTAAAAAGTGACTTAAAGCAACATTTGGACATTTTTCTCGCCAAAAACGTCCAAATTGGTATTTTCAAAAAACATTTTCCAGACGTTTTTCTATGCCATTCATCTGCAGTGCATTCAGATCTCAAGGGGGTATGTAAGGGTGGGATTTGGGCATTCCTAACACCTGGACGTTTTTGTAATAGAACAAAACAAAAACGTCCAGGACTAAAACTAAAATATTTTGAGCTAGACCTGGTTTAATAACAACTAAGTCATTAAAAAGTGCTCTAAATCACCAGATGACTACTGGAGGAATAAAGAAATGACCTCCCCTTACTCCACTAGTGGTCACTGACCTCCATCCCACCTCCTAAAGATGTAAAATAAAAAGTAAATGCCAGCTTCTATGACAGCCTCAGATGTTATAGGCAGTCCTATTAGTGCAACAAGCAGGTCTCTGGAGTAGGTTAGTGGTTGGTGCAGTGCACTGTGGAGAAGGGGACCCATGCCAATAATCCACTCTAACTGTTACATTTGTAGTGGAAAGTGTGAGTCATCCAAAACCCACCAAAAACCTGCTGTTCTCATATTTAGGTGACACCTGCAGCTGTAAGGGCTATAGTAGTTGGGTACAGTAGGTTTTTTGTGGTTTTGGTGGGCTCATTCTACAACCTAAGGGAGCAACAGTGAGATGTGTACCTGAGAATTTTTATGTGAAGTCCACTTCATTGCCCCCTAGGGTCCCCACTGCTTTGCTGGGATGTTTGTGTGGCCACTCTACTAAGAATGATGACTCCTCCTACATCCCAATGGCTTGATTTGTGTGTTTTTCACTTGGGCTTTTTTTTTATGAACCAAAAATATAAATGCACAGAGCACAAAAACATCTAGCAAGCAGTCCTTTTCAAAAAAGGAAAGATATATGTTTTGCTGTTTCAAAAATGGTTATATTTGCTATTCGGATTCTGGACATTTTGAGCAAACGTCCAAAGTTGGACATAAACGTCATATTGAAAATGCCCCTCCACATATCCCAGGTGCTGTAATTGCAATTTTTGGGCCCTGTTTACTAAGCCGCGCTGTAGGCGCCTAAACCTTTTAGCTCGTGCTAAAAATTAGCATTCACTAATGCTAGAGACAACCATAGGAATATAATGGATGCCCCTATCATTAGCATGCAATAATTTTTAGCACACACTAAAAAATTAGCCCGCCTACAGTGTGGCTTAGTAAATAGGACCCTTTATGTTTTATAATTTAAAAAATGATGATGTACAATTAAAAGTGGCATGCATTCAGATGAGCTTTTATTATGGTCATGAAATACAAATTGCAAGTAATATATAGAGTGGAGGAGTGGCCTAGTGGTTAGGGTGGTGGACTTTGGTCCTGGGAAACTGAGTTCAATTCCCAGCACAGGCAGCTCCTTGTGACTCTGGGCAAGTCACTTAACCCTTCATTGCCCACTGCATTGAGCCTGCCATGAGTGGGAAGGCACAGGGTACAAAATATAACAAAAAAAATAAATAAAACATAGAAAATAAGATACCTTTTATTGGACTAACTTAATACATCGTTTGATCAAAATATATTTTTAGTCCAATACAAAAAGGCATCATCTTATTTTCTTTTTTTATGTTTTTATTTATTTCTATTTATTACCGTTAAAAGTAGACTAACATGGCTACCGCGCCACTTTACTCAAATTGTGTGTACAAATTCTTGTCAATTCTGTAAACATATATAAATGCAAAAATGTGGACAAAACTACAGATTGAGCTATGTTGCTTTTACAAGAACAATATTTGATCTTTCCATTGAAAAAATGCAAATAAAGTCTGAGATATAATTCAGAAACTTTAAGGGGGTTATTAAGTACATAAGTACATAAATATTGCCACACTGGGACAGGCCAAAGGTCCATCAAGCCCAGCATCTTTTTTTCCAACAGTAGCCAATCCAGGTCATAAATATCTGGCAAAATCCCAAAACAATTCAATACATATTATGCTGTTTATCCCAGAAATAAGCAGTTTATTTTCCCCAAGCCATTTTAATAATGGTCTATAGACTTTTCCTTTAGGAAGCTGCCCAAACCTTTTTTAAACTTTGCTAAGCTAACCGTCTTTACCACATTCTGTGGCAATGAATTCCAGAGTTTATTTATACGTTAAGTGAAGAAATATTTTCTCAGATTAGGGAAGTCATCCCATCCCCTTTATCATTTTTGTCGCCCTTCTCTGTACCTTTTCTAATTCCACTATATCTTTTTTGAGATGCGGTGACCAGAATTGAAAACAATATTTATTTATTAACTGCTAATATATGCTTATGTCATTCATATGTGTTAATTGCTGCAGGGTGTGTTTTTGTGCAGAGCATCCTGCAACAAATAACATGCATAACTGACATTTGCATATGCTTTTAGTAAATGACCCACTAAAAGTTGCAGAGTAAAAATGATTCTAATATAAAGAAAGTAGTAAATTGTATTATAATTCCAATTTACACACAAACATGCAAAAAAAAGTGTCAATGGGACAGGCAGTGAGTTTTAATTTCCAAAGTAAAAGCAGAGCTTTATTGTATCATAGAAATTGTAATGATCTCTTGTGGTTAAAAAAAATACGGTCAACATTTGGTTTATTCCACAGCACAATGAAGCTCTCATTCAAACTTCCTATGGACTGAAAACTCAAGGTACAGCATCTCCAGAAGAACACTTGCAGTAGAGAGAAGCAATGCGGTCATACCTGAGGGAAGAAAGAAATGAGAAAGTTCAAAAAGGAAACCAATCACAGTAGGGTACTAGTGGTATCATCCATTTTTTGTTCCTCATTTGAGATCTAATCAAGCAGACCCTGGACTTAAGTTTTATAAGACATTTGTAACAAAAAGGAAAGATTGATTTTTTTGTGAGTGATGCTATCTGATGAATGCCTGATTAATTCTTGAGCTTCTCTATTTGAACAGAACAGACATATTTCGGAGTAGCAGGTGCATTACAATACTGCCAGCAATGTGAAATATTCTGTTGGAAAAGATACTGCTTGATGGAAGGCTCAAGTAGCATAACCTTCTTTGCAACCAGCCAGATGGTGCTCTTCTGCTGCCAGTATACAGCAGAAGGGCACTGGCCTAGGAGCTTCTTTTCCTGCAGAGGTTGCCCTTCACCATTGCAGAAGAATATCCTTTATTAGTGCAGTTATGTCTTTTTCCTATGTCATGCAATTTACTTACTTATCTAGTATATCATATTCAGATCTAAATAAAGCAACGGATGTATTATAAGAATGTCACCAAACATCCATGTCACTAAAGCATATTCCAGCTGATATTCAGCTGGCAGCGGTCAGCGTTTTAATTCCACTGCTGGCTGTATTTCTGAATATTCAGTGCCAGGCTATGTCCAGGCACCAGCATTAAATATCCGATTGCATGCTGGCTGCTAAAACGTACGCGGTTAAGTGCAATATTTAGCCTTGAACTGCTTAAAGATAGGACTGCTATTTAGGCAGCCCAATTTAAGCGGTTATCTTATGTGATTAAGGGCTGACTATTGGAACGTAACCATATAAGTGCCAACTTCATTCCTGGAATGCCCACAAGGGCATTTAAATGCCACTGAATATTTGCAGTTAGTCACAAACGAGTGATCTAAACAGCCAATAGCCTATCCAGGCCATTCAAATCGCTTTAAATATCACTCGAATTATTACTAACACATATGACCACACTATTTACTAATAATTTGGTGCATGAGCTGAACTGAATGATTGCAGTCATGCACAAATTGAGCATGACAGCATATTTCAACTGTTCAAATAAAGGCGTAATGTCCATTTGTTCATATAACAGAGATCCTTTGCATGGCTGCTTTTCACATAGTTGTGTTTCCTCAAGTAGAAGCATGATGTAAAATTGCTAGCAGAGTGAGTATATTAGCCTCTCACAATCTTCAAACACACTAATATAGTATACTATTTCCAATTGCTCCCATATTCTTGATTTCTTATGATAGAATGGCACACTACACCCTCCCAATCAGAACTTAACCTCCAACACTACCTTACAAGATTAATCCCTGAGGACACCAGTCCCTATACCCACTAATACTTCCCTTCCAGACAATGTAACTTTCATTCTATTAGAGTGGGAGAATTCAGAGTGAGAAGAAAGATGGAATTGAGGACCTTTCCTGGATTTACCTGCAGACTCAGCAGGAACACTAACCTCCTCTTTCTCTCTGCCAACATCAACAAGAACCAACTGAGGACTTAAAAAGAAAGACCCAGCATGTGTGCATCATGCCCTGTCCTTTAGCCTCTTAGTGGGAGAGTTGAGAGTGATGTGAGTGACGGTTCTTGAGGACCTTCCAGGCACACAGTACCTGCAGACTGGTAGGGACATTGGCTGCCTCTCCCTATCTTGCTTCATACTGTCAATACCCATCAGCAAGAGCTACCTGGGGCTTGAAAAAGAGGGCTCCTATGTCATGGGTACTGGCAAATGTGTGTTGGCTAAGGGGGGTGCCCCTTGAATGCCAGTTTTGGTCCTCATCCTGTGTATTCTATAGGGGTTTCCCCTGCACATAAGCAACAAGCCGTAAATGACGTATGTAGGCTGACACAAGTGTGATGGTTTCCATGGCCGGCTTTGGGTGGGGTGTCAGTGCTGTCCTCAGCCATCCAGGGCAATGGAGGGTTAGATGGCTTGTCCAAGGTCACAATAGGCTGCTACAGGAGTCTGCTGCTTTAAACATTAGATTACATCTATACCTCTTTATCCATGGTAAAGGAGTTAATTGTGTATCATGACCTGGTGAAGGAGGAAAAACTTTGTATGTGTTTACTGGAGGTCAGCATATCCCTGTGTGATGGCATCAAAGTGACTGTATGTGCAGTCCCAAGAGTTTGAGGGGGGAGGGGGAATAGGATTAATGCAATGGCTTCTCACAATGTAAATCTTCAGATGGCATACTTTTGATTAGGTGTGATTTAGGAATGGTTTGCAATGCCAAAAGGTCAATTATTGTACGACTATATTAGAAATTATAGTTTTCACTTACTTTTTATTACAAAACATGGACTGGAAAAGAAAATGTGGTACACTTCGTAAACATTCTGGCTGATATTCAGCCGGCAGCGGTCAGTATCATCACCAGCTAAATTAGACAACACAACAGCAGCAGCAGCAGTGATCCAGGGAAAGAAGAGTAGGCAAGAGTTCGTCCAAACAAGATTTTATTGGAAAATAGGACCCAACCTAGTCAAGGTTCAGACAAACCTTCATTAGGGATCGCACAGGTTTCCAAACCAAATCAATGAGGCTTAAAGCAGGGGATTGATTCCTGCTTGAGCAATTCTTCAGTACAAATGCTACAAAGCCATTTGTACTGAAGAATCGTTCATGCAGAGATTGAAGCACCTGCTTTAAGCCTTATTGATTTGGTTTGGAAGTGTGCTGGAGGGAGTGGAGGGCTGGGCCTACCTTGTATTTTCAGGGGTAGGAGTTGGCGATATTGGGTTGTTGGGAGGATTATTTTCATTCTGGGGGTATGGAAGGGGGGATTTGGATGTTGAGAGGGCAGCAGAAACTGCTACCTAGAAAGTTACCTGGCACTGACTGATATTCAGATTGGTGCCTGGTTACCTTCACCGCATAAAGGGGCCCCTTTTACAAAGGTGTGGTAAGCCTAAAGCAGGCTTGCTGCACGCCAATTCAGAACTATCACCGGGAGCACACTATTTTCACTGCACACTATTTCCACTACTTTTAGTGCCAGGTAAGCATGGAGCCCTTACCACCTCCTAAATAAGTGGCGGTTAAGGTTTCCCCAGGAAATGGCCATGTGGCAAGTGTTTAACTTACCACATGGCCATTTCCTTTAAAAAAAAAAGCCTTTTACCCACTGCAGTAAAAGGGGGTGTAATAGGATTAAAAAATAATAAAAGGTTGTTTTACCTTTTTTTTTTTTTGAGCTGCTTGTGGCTCCTCAGGGCTGCAGAGCCGGTCTGAAGCATTTCTGGATCCATTTGGGGGTCCGGAGGTGGAAAAATTTGTGATCAGCCACGATGGCTGGCTGGCCGCAAGTGAGGGGAAGGCAGGCAGCATCAGGCTGGAAAATGGCCGGCTTTAGGCCTAGCCTGCTGAGTGGAGCACTACTGAGCATGTGCGAACTTTACACATGCTAAGTATGGATCCGGAGCTTCCGGGTAGTCCCGAAATTGAAGCCTGGGCCTCAATTTTTGGCTTGCCCAGTCAGAGTTCTAGGGAATTCGCGTTTTTTTTTTGGACGTTTTAAAATGGAGCTCTGATGGCATTTTTAGCCCATTTTAGAAGGTGGAGGTGGTAGGCATCATGTAAGGGAATTAGGTAAGAAGCCCCTTGGGCTTGTATTATTTAAATATTAATTTTAAATTGTACTTTTTAGCACGCGTTGGTCAGGGCCCTGGGGAAATTTTTTTTTTTAATTTATTTTTGTTTGTTAAGGGTATCCAGGGGTCTTATTTAGGTGAGCTATGGGGGTCTGACCAAAAGAAAAAAATTAATTTAGAGTTGTTTTAGGGGAGAACGCAGATGGTTGTACATGATAGAGGGGAATTTTAGGGAATTTATTAGAGAGTTGTCAGGAAATTTAATTAATTATTTAATGGACTTTTTTGAGGAAAACGCGGTGTGTACAGAAAATAATGTATTTTTTAAATTTAAAATTGCCGGGGTACCTAGAGAGATGTGCTACACTAGTTCAGTGAGCGGGAACTGTGTAGCATATACAGTTACCAAAATATTTGGAAAATGTGCTTTTCTCCATTATAGTCTGTGGGATTTCTTATTTTCAAAATGGAGCTGAAACTAAGAAATTCCAAGTTCCATGCTTACAGTAAAAACTGTAACTTTTGTGTTGGAGTTTTTGATTGGCTCAAGAGGGGCAGATGATGTCATCAAGTTCTGGTTTCTATGACTACAGCTTGGCTTGAGGGAAGAAGTCAGTTAGGAACCTGCACTGGTAGGAGAAGGGTGGTTAAGGGGGTGCTCTCCAGAGTTAGCATAAAAAAATGGTATATTTCTATATAGGAAAGGCCAAGATGGCACAGAAATTATTTTAAGTAAGATCTAATAATTTTTGGGAAGCTAGGTTTGGTTTGAGAGAACACCTTAAGGGTGTTTGACTGGAAAGGGTTAATTTCAATTGAAGAAGGAAAGGCCTTTATTTTTTTTTTTAAGTCAGAAGTGACTACACATCCTGAGATTCACTTGGGAGAAGGAGGTTCCTGATGGTTTTTCCTTAACCTGTGGAGAAAGATAACACAATTTCAACACAAAGAAAACATATTCTTTAGCAAAGCTAACATAGAAGTGAAGCTTGAGAACTATTGAAGTACTTATCTGACAAAGCTCTGCTGAGAAGGGAGAAATTTCTTTGTTCTGTGAATTCCCAAGTTGAGCAGTCCTAGAAAGAAAGATAAGCACTATAGTTAGTTTTATAACTGTGAAGTCGATCTATATTATAAATTTTTAATTCATCTTAGAGAAAATGTTAAGAATATGTGATATTGCATTTTGTCACTTTATCTAGGCAAAAACATTTAAAGGCATTTTAAACTTTTAGCAAGGTTTATCTAAAAAAGTATTGTCTTGCAAGATTTAAAAAAGGGTTTTATGAGAAAGAAAAGCATTTTAAAACTATTTATACATTTTAACCAATATTTAAAGGTTGATTGTGTAATAAAAAAAAGTTTGCTTACCTGATACATTGTTGTCCATTGCTTTACTCCTGTGAGTAGGTATTACCCACACTCTCAAAAATCAACACTGTTTTTAAAATTATTTTATTTTATTTTATTTATTATTTAGAGGCTGTAGTGTGGGGTGGAAGTGTGCTCAGTCTCAGGGTGAACCATCCTACCCCAACCATTGTGACCGATAGTGAATTCTCCTATCACTTTGGAAACTGAGCAGCGCTGAAGCCTAGGGGGCGCTACAGAGGGGTCTTGGTACGCAGCAAATCCACATGCTGATGCCACCGCAGGGCCCCTTTTATTGCAGCTTGGTAAAAGGGGCCCAAAGTTAGGAGAGCCTTTTTTCTGTCCTAACTTTATGTGATTCCTAGCTGGTTAGAGGACTAGGTAGCCTCTCTGCCCAAACTCCGCTCCATCCAGCTCCTAACCACCCTGTAAGGGGTTGGCCATTAAAAGCAATATTCAGTGGCACTGTCTGATAAAATGCCATTGAATCTTGTTGCTTAGCCCTGGACAAGAGATTTAAATGGCCAGGAGCTTCTCCTGTTTATTTAAATCTTTTTTAATATCTGGCCCATTATGTCCAGTGAGTTATGCCTATTTCCATGTAGTGTGGACAGGGTATATGAAACAAGATTGTGATTGTTCTTAGTACTTAATGACATTAAAAGCTCTATTTTAAATTGAACACAGACATCAGAATTGCAGGTAAGGAGATTGCAGCTTATACATAATACTTCAGTAAAAATGATTCTTGAAAGGAAAAAAAATGATCAAGTAACTCCTCTCTTGATTGAGGAACATGAGCTTCACTCTTTTATCGCCTGCTAATAAAGATCCTCTGCATTGCTCATCAGGTTTTCTACACAGCTCTACATTCATTTCTTTACATCTCCTTATTTTATAAATGGTGACTAAAGTTTTATGCAGAAATCTGCACGCGTAGCTGATTTGCATGTGTAACTTGTGTAACAAGCTAATCAGCGTTGATAATTGACCACTAAGAAGCAATTATTGGCACTAATTAGGATTTATGCGTGCAATTTTCTAAGCATATTCTGTAAAGTAGAGCACGTAAATTCTAATGCGTGACTCACAAAAGGGGTGTGGCTATGGGAGAGGCATGGGTGAGTCATGGGTATTCCTGAAAAATACCTACACTGTTACAGAATATTCCAATCTGAACCTAAATAAGACATGGATAGTTACATCAGGTTCTAGTTGGCATAAATGTTTGGTCCTAAATTTTAGTCACAGGACGGCCGCTATGCATATACTATAAACTGCGCCTAACTTTAGGTGAGGTTTATAGAATAGCATTAAGCACGGGTTTCTTGGTGCCATATATAGAATCTAGTCCTATATACCTTCCCACTTCCACATACAGGTGTGGACACATACACATGGAAGTAGTGATTTCACAATGTCCATGTTTTAGTGCTGGCACTTCCATGTGTAGGTACCCTGTTTTACAAACCTACACGTTAGTGTCTCGATTTAGCTTTGAAGGTATTTTTCTTTTTGGAAGTTTAAAGGCTCCATAATGATTCCACACAGCTATCTTTTTCATTTGGAATGTTTATTTTATTTGACTCAATTCCCTCTTTAACATATAGCGCAACACCCCTCCAATTTGATCCTTTCTATCATTGTGATACAATTGGGCTCTCTTCGAAAGAGAAGGACACCCATCTTTCGACATAAATCGGAAGATGGGCGTCCTTCTCACAGGGTCATCCAAATTGGTAAAATCAAAAAGCCGATTTTGGACGTCCCCAACTGCTTTCTGTCAAAGGGACGGCCAAAGTTCAAGGGGGCATAGAGAAGGCAGGACTTGGGCATGCCTAACACTTGGACGTCCTCGACCCATAATCGAAAGAAACAAGGACATTCCTGACAAACACTTGGACGACTTTACCTGGTTGTGTTTTTCTTATGACCAAGACACAAAAAGGTGCCTGAAATGACCAGATGACCACCTGAGAGAATCAGGGATGACCTCCCCTTATTCCCCCAGTGGTCACTAACCCCCTCCCACTGTCAAAAAACACCTTTAAAAATATTGATTGCCAGCCTCTATGCCACCCTCAGATGTGATACTCATGCCCATCACAGCAGTATGCAGGTACTTGGAGCGGTTTTAGTGGGTGCAGTGCACTTCAGGCAGGAGGCCCATCTCCCCCTACCTGTTACCTTTGTGGAGGAAACAGCGAGCCCTCCAAAACCCACCAGAAACCCACTGTACCCACATCTAGGTGCCCCCCTTCACCCGTAAGGGCTATTGTAGTGGTGTAGATTGTAAGCTCCTTGAGCAGGGACTGTCCTTCCATGTTAAATTGTACAGCGCTACGTAACCCTAGTAGCACTTTAGAAATGTTAAGTAGTAGTAGTACAGTTGTGGGTTGTGGATTGGGGGGGGGGGTTATGGGACTCAGAACACAAGGTAAGGGAGCTATGCTCCTGAGATCATTTTATGAAGTCCACTGCAGTGCCCCCTGGGGTGCCCGGTTGGTGTCCTGGCATGTCAGGGAGTCCAGAGCACTACAAATGCTGGCTCCTCCCATGACCAAATGGCTTGCATTTGGTCGTTTCTGAGATGGACATCCTTAGTTTCCATTATCGCCGAAAATTAGAAATTACCAAGTCCAGGGACGACCATCTCTAAGGACGACCAAATTTCAGGATTTGGGCGTCCCTGACCGTATTATCAAAATGAAAGATGGACGTCCATCTTATTTCGAAAATACAGGTTTCCCCGCTCCTGGATGTGGACGTTTTGCGAGGACGTCCAAATCGAAAGTAGGACGTCCCTTTCGATTATGACCCTCAACGTGTACCAATGATTGTCCTCTTTCCACCAACAGGCTTATTTTCGAAAGAGAAGGATGCCCATCTCTCGACACAAATCGCAAGATGGGCGTCCTTCTCACAGGGTCGCCCAAATCGGTATAATGGAAAGCCAATTTTGGGCGTCCCCAACTGCTTTCCGTCATGAGGACAACCAAAGTTCATGGGAAAGTGTTGGAGGCGTAGCGAAGGCGGGACTTGGGCGTGTCTAACACATGAGCATCCTCAACCGATAATGGAAAAAACAGGGCAAACACTTGGACGACTTTACCTGGTCCTTTTTTTCTTATGACCAAGCGACATAAAGGTGCCTGAACTGACCAGATGACCACCGGAGGGAATTGGGGATGACCTCCCCTTACTTACCCAGTGGTCACTAACCCCCTCCCACCCTCAAAACAAATTTCTAAAATTATTTTTTGCCAGCCTCTATGCCAGCCTCAAATATAATACCCAGCTCCATGACAGCAGTATGCAGGTCCCTGGAGCAGTTTTAGTGGGTGCAGTGCACTTCAGGCAGGCGGACCCAGCCGATCCCCCCCTAACTATTATGTTTGTGGTGGTAAATGTGAGCCCTCCAAAACCCACCAGAAACCCACTGGAGCAGGTTAGTGAACCGGACAGGGTGGGGCTCCTCCCTGGTACTGCTGAACAATCAGTTCCCCTGAAGACGCCATTAGTTTGGCGAAACATGGCCCATGTAGGGAATTGAAATTACTGAACTGTGACCATTTTGGTCTTATATTTTGCACGGAGGGATTTTTTGTAAAAAGCATTGCAGTGGACAAGAACTTGGCAGGAAGAAGATTTTTTCAGCACAGTCCTACTTAAGCTAAGTAACTGCTATTTATACATTTCTTGAACATCAAGTTTACTATTTATATGAACTTTACCCATCTATTGAACAATATTAATAGGATGGAGGTAGGATGTGCCATGATGTAAGGGTGGTGTCCCTGCTAAGCTTGGATTATCAAGTCCACAGCAATACACCAAAAACTGAGCACAATACATATATATATAAAAACATTTTTTATAATTCATTGGATTTTATTCCAGAAAAATATTATACATGAATAATGAGAGTTATAATTTATGTTTAAATTAATTTTGAAGGTTTCTGTTATATTTATTAATTTTATAATTTGAAACCGTTTCTTTGAGAACACCCAGAATTACGTTTGGTATTTCTAAAATATCATGCCAGGTGCAAAGAGAATCAGGAAGTAACAGTTGAAAAAGGGAAAGTAGCTGTCCAAGAGGGGAGGGAGTCCTTCCGTCAGAGCATCTTGTGGTCAGCTAGTTTGAAGTAATGTTACAACTGTAACATTGAGGCCAATGGGTCCCATTAGTTAGAATGGGACTAGGAGGGTATAAAAGACAGGGAGATTTTGGGCGTGTCAGATGATCTTTTGACGTGCTAGATGAAATGCTGTCCGTCCGGACACCGCATCTGCTTGTATACTTGATCTGATCTTGCTGTATTATTGTGCTAAGCTATAATAAAGCTGATTATTCTTGCAACTTCTTCTCTCATTCTTTCCTATAAATTATCTAGGGACTTAATTGAACTTCTGGGGGTAAAAATGATTGCTAACGGTACACAACAGTCCATAAGCATTGGCAGTGAGTCAGATAAGCGCAAGCACCTTATAGATAACAGCCTTCAGGGGAACCTCTCTGGTAGATGGCTAGCTTGCTAGGCTACCACAGAGGGTCTTCACGGGTCTATACAACCCAAATAAAAACAATACTCAATTGATGTATATTCAAAACACATAATTACATAATTAGTGTAAAGAGGAAAGGCCTCAAGAAGCCCCAGGCTATGTGTCTCTATAGCTCTCGGGGGCTGGGCTGCTTCATCATCGGCCCAAAAACCTCTGAACTATAATCTTTAAACAACAGTTTTTCTTTAGTCTTTTTCTTTTTTCTTTTTGTATAAATAATCTCACCAGAACTCTACAAAATATTCTAAAGACTCATGAAATGGAAAGCTACTTAGCTTATTCGGATCAAGTCCTCTTTATATTAGAGCCTTATCAATGCTGATCGTGACCACGACCAATGGTGGCCAACATTTTGTCACCTGCTTCAGGGTCGTGTGGTCTGCATTGATCTACAAAAGAGAATATTTCAGAGCACAAATCCAAACAGTTTACTTGTCATCAGATCATTTTTTCATTGCTATACACAATAACCTCCCTTCAAAGTATTTCCAACTTCATTGGACCGACCCAACAAAATGGCCCCTCTGTTTCTTATATCTGACTATGTCAGACGCCAAGAGTAGATCTGACCAATCAGCATACAATATTCTTAATCCTTCACTATTAATTGAAGAACGGACATCTCATCTCGTATAGAATATCTACACAAGGCTTCCTGCCTCGAGACCTGTCAAAAGAAATAGCCCCACTCAATCTTCCCATTCAAAACATCAGGGATTAAAGAACTTAAATGATGTATCCATCTCTGTTCACATTGGAGTAACGTTCTTTTTCTATTACCACCGATCCTTTCCAAAGAGGCTTCAATCTGTTGTAAAACAAAACATTTCAACTGTATAAAGGAATGTTGTGCTGTATCACAATGATGAGCAAGTGGTGTAGCAACCTTTTTCGTATTCAGCACACTCCGATGTTCAATCAGACAAACATATAAGGAACGTGAGTTCTGACCCACATATAACTTCTTACAAGGGCAGACCAAACAATACACCACATGATCTAACTTACAGTTTGTATTTACTTTTAAAGCTTGCTCTTGTGCTGTTTTTGGATGTTTAAATGACGCTATTTCCAGCATCATAACGCGCATACAGCAATTCCCACATTTCTTGTGCCCTACAAATGTTGGAATAGTTGTTTTCTGCACAGGTAACAAAGAAGGGTACAGAAGTTCTTTTAAATTTCTTGATCGGCTGTAGGCAAATCGGATCTTCATGTCAGCAAATATCGGTAAAGTTTGTAGAATGCCCAAATGATCTTTAATGATCATAGCTACCCTGTTTGTTTCATTGGTATAGCATAAAACACAAGTGATCAAATCCACATCATCCCGGGGCATCTGGGTTCTCTCTTTCTGTTGTATCAGTAACTCACGATAATTGTATTTCACCCTGCGATACTCTTGTTTAACAACTGTCTTAGGATAACCCCTTTCTTGTAAACGCATACTCAAATTTTTGGCTTGACTGCGGAAATCCTCATTCTCTGAACATAACCGACGATACCTCAACATCTGTGAGAATGGGAGACTGTCTTTCAAGCATCTGGGGTGACAACTAGTATACTGTAGAAGGCTATTCACATCCGTCTTCTTCAGCTATACAGTGGTACTAAAGGAAGACACCCCTTTAATAACTTGCACATCTAAATAATCAATCCTCTGATCTTCATGATGACACGTAATTTTTATCGTTTGATGATATCGATTTAAGTATAGAAGAGTTAAGATGGCCAATCAGTCGTGGAAGACCGGACATACTTTTTCATCTGAACATATAACGGACACTTTAAAAGGTGTTTCCCTTTTAGAACTTGATCCTGCAATTGCCCTGTCTGTATCATGGACAGCTGTTACAGATTTAAATAAAAGATTAACAAGGGCAGAACAACACGGGGCAACACTGATAGAACACTGTAAAAAAGAGATTATACCACGTGGTTTATGGATTATAAACCTCCTAAGATGTTTAATGATGACATTGAATTTTTGACTTAATGGGCAGGTATATTGAACAAATGTTCACTAGACCTTATGGTTTTGATTATTAATAAGACTACTTCAACAGCCGCTGTGATTAAAGAAGAAATTGTAAAATCACTAGAGACCTTGAAATCTCAATGTACAGTTGACATCTTTTCTAAACAACATGAGGATTTAAAAGCTAAGATTGAATCATTCCGACGATCCCTCCAGGAGTCTAAGATTAAAAAGCTCCGAAGGGATGAAGAGGACTATGAGAAAAGCCGTGTATACCCTTGGTTACAACAAAAAGACAAACAGAATGTTTCTCTTCCCTTTTGTGGGGAGGATAGTGACCATTCGGATAGAAGCTCTTCAGGTTCGGATGAACCTCCTTTTTTAGGCAACCCCAGAGGGAGAAGAGGCAGAGGACGAGGAGGAAGAACTCGAAGAGGCAGGAGAGGGTCACGGAGCGGAGATTAATGTAAATGATGGATCAGACAAGAAATATAACTATTGATCAGACTATGAAAGAATCAGAATGTATTGTAGTGAATCTTTCCAAATTTACCCTTTCCACTGTGGAAATGTCCCTTTTATCGAAAGGCTTCTCCTTTGTCCCTTCACAGCGACTTGACTCTTTCCAGTGTAGAGTTGATTTGGAAAGATTTTTATGTAAACTACATTTGAAAACATACTTTTCACAGCAGTAGGATCCTGATAATATCTCTACAGATGTATCAAGAGTCAAATTGAAATCTACTTGGTGCCCACCAGTTCCACCTGGCCCTATCTTGTCAATTTTTCAACAAGTGGTGTTACAAGATCTGGAAAGGATAGAGAAAGTGAGTAGTAAACATTGGCATTATGTATCAAAACAAGAACAGATAGCATTATGTTAATTAAAGAATAACACTCAATTGGTGATACGGAGGGCAGATAAGGGAGGTGCAGTGGTACTCCAGGATCGTTCCAAATATGAGGAGATCTACAGACAATTGAACAACACGAGAGACTATATACGATTAGAAGAAGATCCCACTGAGATGCTTAAGACCTATATTTTTCAATTAACGGGAGCAGCTTATGCGAATAATTTGATAACTCAAAAAGAGTTTCAATTTTTAAATCAGGGCACTCCCAATGTACCAGTTTTTTATACTTTGCCTAAGGTACACAAGACTCTTTTTAACCCTCCGGGACGCCCTATTGTTTCTGGGAAGGGCTCTTTATTGGAGCCTCTTTCTGTTTACATAAATACCTTTTTGCGTCCTCAGGTTTCTTTGGGCAAATCATTTATAAAAGACTGAACATATTTCATGCAGCTTTGGGATGCTCCTTTGGAAAACACCTTATTAGTAACCCTAAATGTGGTTGCCCTCTACACGTCTATTCCACAAGATAAAGCCCTTGAGATTATAGAACTGACACTGTTGGAGCAACATGGAGAACCACTTACCTCATTTGTACTGAAATTGGCTACCCTTGCTATGAAAAAAAAAATATTTCCAATTTGATCAAAAAATTTTGCAACAAGTATCAGGAGTTGCTATGGGTGCAACTCTAGCGCCCTCGGTGGCCAATTTATTCATGTCATTATTTGAGGAGAAATATGTGTATGCTAGCTCTTTTTGGCCTTTCATTAAGCAATGGAGCAGATTTATTGACGATATATTTTTTGTCTGGGAAGCTGATGTGCACACTCTTGATTTGTTTCTTCAATACTTAAATCAATGTAATCAAACAATAAAATTTACGTGCCATCATGAAGATCAGAAGATTGATTATTTAGGTGTGCAAGTTATTAAAGGGGTGTCTTCCTTTAGTACCACTGTATATCTGAAGAAGACGGATGTGAATAGCTTTCTACAGTATACTAGTTGTCACCCCAGATGCCTGAAAAACAGTCTTCCATTCTCACAGATATTGAGGTATCGTCGGTTATGTTCAGAGAATGAGGATTTCCGCAGTCAAGCCAAAAATTTGAGTATGCGTTTACAAGAAAGGGGTTATCCTAAGACAGTTGTTGAACAAGCCCTTCGCAGGGCGAAATACAATCATCGTGAGTTACTGATACAACAGAATGAGAGAACCCAGATGCCCCAGGATGATGTGGACTTGATCACTTGTGTTTTGTGCTATACCAATGAAACCAACAGGGTTGCTATGATCAGCCACACTGAACCCGCAAATAGGTGGGAAAATGTGGGATACAAATGCAATAAAAAATAAATAAATAAATTAAAGATCATTTGGGCATTCTACAAACTTTACCTATATTTGCTGACATGAAGATCCGATTTGCCTACAGCCGATCAAGAAATTTAAAAGAACTTCTGTGCCATTCTTTGTTACCTGTGCAGAAAACAACTATTCCAACATTTGTAGGACACAAGAAATGTGGGAATTGCTGTATGTGCGATATGATGCTGGAAATAGCATCATTTAAACATCCAAAAACAGCACAAGAGCATGCTTTAAAAGTAAATACAAACTGTAAGTTAGATCATGTGGTGTATTGTTTGGTCTGCCCTTGTAAGAAGTTTTATGTGGGTCAGACCTCACGTTCCTTATATGTTTGTCTGATTGAACATCGGAGTGTGCTGAATACGAAAAAGGTTGCTACACCACTTGCTCATCATTGTGATACAGCACAACATTCCTTTATACAGTTGAAATGTTTTGTTTTACAACAGATTGAAGCCTCTTTGGAAAGGATCGGTGGTAATAGAAAAAGAACGTTACTCCAATGTGAACAGAGATGGATACATCATTTAAGTTCTTTAATCCCTGATGGTTTGAATGGGAAGATTGAGTGGGGCTATTTCTTTTGACAGGTCTCGAGGCAGGAAGCCTTGTGTAGATATTCTATACGAGATGAGATGTCCGTTCTTCAATTAATAGTGAAGGATTAAGAATATTGTATGCTGATTGGTCAGATCTACTCTTGGCGTCTGACATAGTCAGATATAAGAAACGGAGGGGCCATTTTGTTGGGTCAGTCCGATGAAGTTGGAAATACTTTGAAGGGAGGTGCTTGTGTATAGGAATGAAAAAATGATCTAATGACAAATAAACTGTTTGGATGTGTGCTCTGAAATATTCTCTTTTGTAGATCAATGCAGACCACACGACCCTGAAGCAGATGAGGAAACATAGGCCACCATTGGTCGTGGTCTCAATCAACGTTGATAAGGCTCCAATATAAACCTGGCTCACCCCTGATGACTCTGCCTCAGTCGCGGCCCTATGCCATGGAGGCTATCTCTTCTCCCATTCTCCCTGCCCAGTTGGCCGTGGTGGCAGCGTCGGGTTACTACTTTCGCCCTCCTGCAGTTTTCAACCTCTCCTCCTACTGCAGTCTCACTGCTTCTCATCCTTTGAAGTTCACACCATCCGTCTATTCTACCCACTGCCACTAAGAGTTGCAGTCATTTACCGCCCCCCCCCCCTGATAAGTCCCTATCTTTCTTCCTTACCGACTTCGATGCCTGGCTCTCCGTTTATTTATTTATTTATTTATGTACGTCAATTTATATACCGTATGTTATTGCTACTGCAAGACAGAATGGTTTACAATTTATAAAAAGAAGCAATACAATATGTACAAATTGGACAAACATTAGAACTCCAATCATTACAGGAAAGCACAGCAAACCTACAAACTAGCTACATAAGATGAAAAACAGTATAACTCATGATTAGTATACAGGAGAACACCGCAAATACAAAATTAAATACATAATATTTCTTGAGCCCTCATCCCCATCCCTCATTCTCGGAGACTTTAACATACACGTTGATGACCAATCCAACCCTCACGCTTCTCAGTTCCTCACTCTAGCATCCTCCTTCAACCTACAGCTATGCTCCACCACCCCTACTCACCGAGACGGCCATTGTCTTGACCTCGTCCTCTCCTCTACCTGCTCACCCTCCAATTTCTGCGCCTCAGCTCTTCCTCCCTCTGACCATCACCTGATCACCTTCACATTTCATCACCCTCCCCCGCAGTCCCGCCCAACACTAACCACTACTTCCAGGAATCTCCAGGCTGTCGACCCTCCCACCTTATCCTCCATTATCTCTAATCTCCTCCCTTCCATCATGTCCTCCGAGTCTGTCGACAAGGCTGTCTCCGCTTACAATGCCACTCTCTCCTCTGCTCTGGACACCCTTGCACCATCCATCTCCCGTCCCACAAGACGTACTAATCCTCAGCCCTGGCTGACCCCTTGCATCCGTTACCTTCGCTCCTGCGCTCAATCTGCTGAACGCATGTGGAGGAAATCTCGTACCCATTCAGATTTCCTTCATTACAAATTCATGCTATCCTCCTTCCAGTCCTCCCTATTCCTTGCCAAACAGGACTATTACACCCAATTGCATAGGCGTAGTTTGACTGTTTCATTTGGGGGGGCAAAAAAATGGGCGGAGCATATTAGCATATCATTTGCATATATACATATGCAAATGAATATGCTAATATGGAGGAAGGAAATGAAATTTACAGGCAAAATATCACAGATGCACATTTCAAAAAGCTGACACATTTCAATTAATAAATTATGAATAAAATAAACTTTTATTTACCTTTGTTGTCTGATCATGTAGTTTTTCTATTCGCTTTGATCCCAGTGTCTTCTGTTTTATGCAGTGTCTTCTTTCCAGTAGGCTTCCCTCTGCTCCCCACCCTCCCAGTCCCATCCATCTCTTGCTCCTTCCCTCTGCTCCCCACCCCTCCCAGTCCCATCCATCTTCTGTTCCTTCCCTCTGCTCACCATCCCTCCGTCCCATCCATCTCTTGCTCCTTCCCTCTGCTGTGCCTGACCTCTCCAAATCCCATCCATCTCCTGGTCCATCCCTCTGCTCCCCACCCCTCCCAGTCCCATCCATCTCTTGCTCCTTCCCTCTGCTCCCCACCCCTCCCAGTCCCAACCATCTCTTGCTCCTTCCCGCTGCTCCCCACCCCTCCCAGTCCCATCCATCTCCTGCTCCTTCCCTCTGCTCACCTCCTTCCCAGTCCAATCCAATTCCTGGTCCTTCCCTCTGCTCCCCACCCACCCCTCCCAGTCCCATCCATCTCTTGCTCCTTCCCACCCCTCCCAGTCCCATCCATCTCCTGCTCCTTCCCACTGCTTCCCACCCTCCCAGTCCCATCCATTTCCTGCTCCTTCCCACCCCTCCCAGTCCCATCCATCTCCTGCTCCTTCCCACTGCTTCCCACCCTCCCAGTCCCATCCATCTTCCCTCTGCTCCCCACCCCTCCCCCCCGCGCGAGGTCCAAGATGGTGACTCCGTTTACCCCCTCTCTTCCTCCCTTCCTCCGGCGCAGGCAGCAGTCTTTTCCAGCGTTCCTGGCAGCGGTAGCGATATACACGCTGCCTTCGGTCTGCCCCGGAAGCCTTCTCTTCAAGTTCCTGTTCCCACCTATGCGGGAACAGGAACTTGAAGAGAAGGCTTCGGGGCAGAGCAAAGGCAGCGTGTACAACGCTACCGCTGCCAGGAACGCTGGAAAAAAACTGCTGCCTGCGCCGGAGGGAGGGAGGAAGAGAGAGGAGTAGACGGAGACGCTCCTCTCCGTCCGCTTGGCTTCCCTGCCCTCTCTGTCTGCGTCCCGCCGAAAGGAAATGACGTCAGAGGAAGGCGGGACGCAGATAGAGAGGGCAGGGAAGCCAATCGGACGGAGAGGAGCGCGTGCCTGCATGTTTTTTTTTAACTTTTTTTTTTTTTTTTTAAACTAATGGCGCGGCAGCGCCTCGCGTCGTTTGGGGGGGCACTGCCCCCCCTCGCCCCCCCCAGTCTACGCCTATGCCCAATTGACAATTCTCTCAGCGCCAACCCTCGTCGTCTCTTCGCCACCCTTAACTCCCTCCTCAAAGTGCCCTCCACTCCCACCCCCCCTCACTCTCGCCTCAATCACTGGCTGACTACTTCCGCGACAAGGTGCAAAACATCAACCTTGAGTTCACTACCAAGGCACCTCTTCCTCTTCACCCTTCAACCCTCTCCCTCAACCAACCAACCCAGGCCTCTTTCTCCTCTTTTCCTGATATCACCGAGGAGGAAACCGCCCGCCTTCTTTCCTCCTCGAAATGCACCACTTGTTCCTCTGATCCCATCCCCACCAACTTACTTAACACCATCTCTCATACTGTCACCCCCTCCATCTGTCATATCCTCAACCTCTCTCTCTCCACTGCAACTGTCCCTGACACCTTCAAGCACGCCGTAGTCACACCCCTCCTCAAAAAACATCACTTGACCCTACCAGTCCCTCCAACTACCGCCCCATCTCCCTCCTACCCTTCCTCTCCAAAATACTTGAGCGTGCTGTTCACAGCCGCTGCCTTGATTTTCTCTCCTCTCATGCCATCCTCAATCTGCTTCAATCCGGTTTTCGCCCTCTAGATAGAAACGGCACTCTCTAAAGTCTGTAATGACCTGTTCTTTGCCAAATCCAGAGGCCACTACTCCATCCTCATCCTCCTTGATCTATCCGCTGCTTTTGATACTGTCAATCATGATTTACTTCTTGCCACACTGTCCTCATTTGAATTCCAGGGTTCTGTCCTCTCCTGGTTCTCCTCCTATCTCTTCCACCGCACCTTCAGAGTACACTCTCATGGATCTTCCTCCACCCCCATCCCGCTCTCTGTTGGAGTTCCCCAGGGATCTGTCCTTGGACCCCTTCTTTTTTCAATCTACACCTCTTCCCTGGGCTCACTGATCTCATCTCATGGTTTCCAGTATCATCTTTATGCTGATGACACCCAGCTATATCTCTCCACACCAGACATCACCGCGGAGACCCAGGCCAAGGTATCGGCCTGCTTATCCGACATTGCTGCATGGATGTCCAACCGCCACCTGAAACTGAACATGTCCAAGACCGAGCTTATCGTCTTTCCACCAAAACCCACTTCTCCTCTTCCTCCACTCTTTATCTCAGTTGATGGCACCCTCATCCTCCCCGTTTCATCTGCCCGCAACCTCGGAGTCATCTTCGACTCCTCCCTCTCCTTCTCTACGCATATCCAGCAGATAACCAAGACCTGTCGCTTCTTTCTCTTTAACATCAGCAAAATTCGCCCTTTCCTTTCTGAGCACACCACCCGTACTCTCGTCCACGCTCTCATTACCTCTCGCCTTGACTACTGCAACCTACTCCTTACTGGCCTCCCACTTAGCCATCTATCCCCCCTTCAATCTGTTCAGAACTCTGCTGCACGTCTTATATTACACCTGAACCGATATACTCATATCACCCCTCTTCTCAGGTCACTTCACTGGCTTCCAATCAGTTACAGCATACAGTTCAAGCTTCTCCTTCTTACCTACAAATGCACTCAGTCTGCAGCCCCTCATTACCTCTCTACCCTCATTTCCCTTTAGGTTCCCGCCTGTAACCTCCGCTCACAGGACAAATCCCTCCTCTCAGTACCCTTCTCCACCACCGCCAACTCCAGGCTCCGCTCATTCTGCCTCGCCTCACCCTATGCTTGGAATAAACTTCCTGAGCCCTTACGCCAAGCCCCCTCCCTACCCATCTTCAAATCCTTGCTCAAAGCCCACCTCTTCAATGTTGCTTTCGGCACCTAACCTTTATACCTTTCAGGAAATCTAGACTGCCCCATTTGACTGACTGTACATTTGTCTTTTAGATTGTAAGCTCCTTTGAGCAGGGACTGTCTTTCTATGTTAAATTGTACAGCACTGCGTAACCCTAGTAGCGCTTTAGAAATGTCAAGTAGTAGTAGTATATAAAGAGGACTTGATCCGAATAAGCTAAGTAGCTTTCAATTTCATGAGTCCTTAGAATATTTTGTAGAGTTCTGGTGAGACTATTTATACAAAAAGAAAAAAGAAAAAGAGTAAAGAAAAACTGTTGTTTAAAGATTATAGTTCAGAGGTTTTTGGGCCGATGATGAAGCAGCCCAGCCCCCGAGAGCTATAGAGACACATAGCCGGGGGCTTCATAAGGCTTATTATACAGGTCAGCCTTCTTATCTAGCGAGCCTGCTGGTTCCATATCACCCATCTTGATGTCTTCACTCTTCCAATACACATATTTTGACTGTTCCATCTCATAAGACTTTTCATTTGCAAATCACCTGTAAAATGGCTTTTTCCTGTTTTATGCGTAAACTATCGAACTAATTACCCTCATGTTTGCATTCAGATCCCTCCCTAAC